>NC_088241.1:46140422-46367922 GCF_036934945.1 Oncorhynchus masou masou | reverse complement strand
ATAACTCTCTCCACCCCTCCGCTGTCTCCATCCCTCTCTACCTCCCTCCTCACCCTCCATCCCTCTCTACCTCCCTCCATAACTCTCTCCACCCCCTCCGCTGTCTCCATCCCTCTCTACCTCCCTCCTCACCCTCCATCCCTCTCTACCTCCCTCCATAACTCTCTCCACCCCCTCCGCTGTCTCCATCCCTCTCTACCTCCCTCCTCACCCTCCATCCCTCTCTAGCTCCCTCCATAACTCTCTCCACCCCCTCCGCTGTCTCCATCCCTCTCTACCTCCCTCCTCACCCTCCATCCCTCTCTACCTCCCTCCATAACTCTCTCTACCCCCTCCACTCTCTCCATCCCTCTCTACCTCCCTCCTCCTCCCTCCATTCCTCACACAAGACAACACTTCCTCAAGTCTCGACTTTGCACTTCTCGAACTTGATCATAATGAATAACACTATATGGACAGCACTCCTGCATCTAGACTCATTGCCCCATGTGTCACCCTATCTCTGAGCCATGGTCAAGTGTAGTGCACTTTTTAGGAAATTGGGTGCCATTTAGGACTCAGAAAAAGACTGCCTCTTGGTTTGTGAGAAGTAAAAAATCAACAACTGACAAACCAAATATGCCACTTACCACTATTAGGCAACAATTAAGAGGTTGAATACTACTGGAACAGTGTTAAACCTGCCTGGTAGAAGACCCAAGTGTATCTTATCCCCACTAGCAGTGAGGAAGATGGTTCGGGAGCCAAAGAAAAGACCAAGGGCCACAGTTGGAGATGTACAGAACTTGGTTTTATCTTGGGGTCAACAAGTCTCCAAATCTACAATTAGATGCCAACTCCATGCCAGTAGGCTATTTGGAAGTGTTCATTTTGAGCAACCACCACATGTAAACGCCTGGAGTTTGTTAAACCATTGATACTTTGATTGGAACCAGATGAGGGGGAAATAGAGCCCCACACACACCAGTGGTGGGTTTGGCCTCAGAATAAGGATGCGTACAAGTATGCAAAAACAAACCTCACGCCTACTTTAAAATACGGTGGTGGATCTTTGATTTTATGGGGCTTTTTTTACGTCCACTGGTCCTGAGGCCATTGTTAAGGTCAACGGCATCATGAACTCTACCAAATATGAGGCTGAAACTTGTCCACAAGTGGATCTTGAATGTTTGTTCCGCCTAAATGTCAAGTCAGACCAAATAATACAAATATTAGACTAATGCTTAGATATTGTAGTTCCCTACTGAACCAGCATTTTATGATTATTGATTGTTCCAGAGAGAATGTTATGTTCAATGATAAGGTATTATCATTGAACAGATGACCCAGACTAATATATTAGATGACCCATATTATCATGTGGTTAAATATAAACAAAATTGAAAAGGCTGCAACTCTTGTGCAATGTGATATGACTCTAATAACCTCGCTGTACTGTAACATTCATGATCTCCAGTGATTTAGTAGTCTAGCAACAGACACTACAGCTTCAGATATGGTACACCTTGGGGTTCTGAAACTGATTTGGTATGGCTCACGTTAGGCAGGCTGGATTATAGTTATCCTGCCTGGCCAACCAAATGTCATCCCCAGGTTTTAGTAACCCCTCCTGGCCAACCAAATGTCATCCCTGGGTTAAATCCCCTCAGTGCTGGTGAGTGAGTGGATGCGTCCCAAATGGCACCCTATTCCTTGTATAGTCCAATACTTTTGACCAGAGCCCTATGGCAAAAGTAGTGCACTATAAAGGAAGTAGGGTGCCATTTGAGACGTGTAATGTCCCTCTGAGCCCTGTTGTCCTTGTGTCTCTTCCAGGGAAGCAGTTCTGGGTGTTCAAGGACACCATGCTCCAGCCCGGCTACCCCCAGGACATCTCTATGTTCGGCCACGGCATGCCAACCCAGAGCATTGAGACCGCCGTCTGGTGGGAGGACGTAGCCAAGACATACTTCTTCAAAGGGGACAGGTGTGTACACTGAGCGGAGCTGTGTGTCTGTGGGTGGTGTGTGTGTGTGTGTGTGTGTGTGTGTGTGTGTGTGTGTGTGTGTGTGTGTGTGTGTGTGTGTGTGTGTGTGTGTGTGTGTGTGTGTGTGTGTGTGTGTGTGTGTGTGCATGCTAGTGCCTGTGTGCGTGTGTGTATGTGTGTGTGCCTTTGTGGGGAATTGGGGATGTGTGTGTGTCAGTTCATGTGTGTGTGTGTGTGTGTGTGTGCGTGTGTTTCTAATGTATTGGGACTGGGATGCCTATGAAATTGTGAGATGTGTGTTTTGATGTCTGATTATCCCACACCCTAATCCCCATGGCTGTCTGTTCAGGTACTGGCGTTACAATGAGGACATGAGGACAATGGACCCAGGCTACCCTAAATCCATCACTGTCTGGAAGGGTGTCCCAGACTCTCCACAAGGAGCCTTCGTAGACAAAGCCAATGGTATGTCCACCTATCTATCCCATAATACCATTATTACTAGACAGTAACATAATCACACTCACGTCTCCCTATCTATTAATCCTCTCCTTCCATCCGCTAGACAGTAACACTCACAAAATGTATAACAAACATAGTCTTTACTTCAGCCTTGTAACTACACATTTTAATACCTTGTAGCTACAATAAGCTATTATTTTAGTAGCCATGTTTTGACAGTATATTGTAAGACCCAGTTGGAATATGACAGGGAAGCAGAAAACAAAATACCACAGTCTGCTGCCCAATCCGGTTGAGGCCAGTTGGTCTGCACAGAGGGTGGGAAAGATGAGGTTTCTATTTTTTTTGTCAGGCCTGCGGGCTAGACTTATTAGACAAGTGGATCATACAAAAAGCCTGAGAATGGCTCCTATTGGTTGGTAATGGCCAGCAGGGCGGGGTTTGAGCGGACCTGGCAATGCCTCTATGGGAAAAATCAGGCCAGGTTGGGAGGCGGAGCACACTCATGCCATCTGTCCCCGTCCCTCTCAAGGGGAACTGTCCCATCCTACCTTCAGGCTATGCTCAAACCCTACACCCAAAACCGAGCACTCCGTTCTGCCACCTCTGGTCTCTTGGCTGTCACAACCCTACTGGAGGACTGCTCCCACTAAACCCAGTCAAAGCTCTTCTCTGTCCTGGCACCCCAATGGTGAAACCAGCTTCCCCCTGAAGCTCAGACAGAGTCCCTGCCCATCTTCTGAAAATGTCTGAAACCCAGGTAAACGTCTGGTACCATGGTAAACGTTGTAAACCCAGGTAAACGTCTGGTACCATGGTAAACGTTGTAAACCCAGGTAAACGTCTGGTACCATGGTAAACGTCGTAAACCCAGGTAAATGTCTGGTACCATGGTAAACGTCGTAAACCCAGGTAAACGTCTGGTACCATGGTAAACGTCTGAAACCCAGGTAAACGTCTGGTACCATGATAGACGTTGTAAACCCAGGTAAACGTCTGGTACCATGGTAAACGTCTGGTACCATGGTAAACGTCTGAAACCCAGGTAAACGTCTGGTACCATGGTAAACGTCTGAACCCAGGTAAACGCCTGGTACCATGGTATATGTCTGAAACCCAGGTAAACGTCTGGTACCATGGTAAATGTCTGAAACCCAGGTAAACGTCTGGTACCATGGTAAATGTCTGAAACCCAGGTAAACGTCTGGTACCATGGTAAATGTCTGAAACCCAGGTAAACGTCTGGTACCATGGTACATTTTTGAAACCCAGGTAAACATCTGGTACCATAGTACATTTTGAAACCCAGGTAAACACCGTAAACCCAGGTAAACGTCTGGTACCATGGTAAACGTCTGAAACCCAGGTAAACATCTGGTACCATGGTAAACCTCATAAACCCAGATAAACGTCTGGTACCATGGTAAATGCCTGGTACCATGGTAAATGTCTGAAACCCAGGTAAACGTCTGGTACAGTGGTACATTTTTGAAACCCAGGTAAACGTCTGGTATCATGGTAAACGACTGGTACCATGGTACATTTTTGAAACCCAGGTAAACGTCGTAAACCCAGGTAAACGTCTGGTACCATGGTAAACGTCTGAAACCCAGGTAAACATCTGGTACCATGGTAAACGTCGTAAACCCAGGTAAACGTCTGGTATCATGGTAAACGTCTGGTACCATGGTACATTTTTTAAACCCAGGTAAACGTCGTAAACCCAGGTAAACGTCTGGTACCATGGTAAACGTCTGAAACCCAGGTAAACATCTGGTACCATGGTAAACGTCTGAAACCCAGGTAAACGTCTGGTACCATGGTAAATGTCTGGTACCATGGTAAACGTCTGGTACCATGGTAAACGTCTGAAACCCAGGTAAACATCTGGTACCATGGTAAACCTCATAAACCCAGGTAAACGTCTGGTACCATGGTAAACGTCGTAAACCCAGGTAAACGTCTGGTACCATGGTAAATGTCTGGTACCATGGTAAATGCCTTGTACCATGGTAAATGTCTGAAATCCAGGTAAACGTCTAGTACCGTGCTACATTTTTGAAACCCAGGTAAACATCTGGTATCATGGTAAACGTCTGGTACCATGGTACATTTTTTAAACCCAGGTAAACGGCGTAAACCCAGGTAAACATCTGGTACCATTGTAAACGTCTGAAACCCAGGTAAACATCTGGTACCATGGTAAACGTCGTAAACCCAGGTTAACGTCTGGTACCATGTTAAACGTCTGAAACCCAGGTAAACATCTGGTACCATGGTAAACGTCTGAAACCCAGGTAAACGTCTGGTACCGTGATAAACGTCTGGTACTGTGGTAAACGTCGTAAACCCAGATAAACGTCTGGTACTATGGTAAATGTCTGGTACCATGGTAAACGTCTGGTACCATGGTAAACGTCTGAAACCCAGGTAAACGCCTGGTACCATGGTAAACCTCGTAAACCCAGGTAAACGTCTGGTACCATGGTAAACGTCTGAAACCCAGGTAAACGTCTGGTACCATGGTAAACGTCTGCAACCCAGGTAAACATCTGGTACCATGGTAAACCTCATAACCCAGGTAAACGTCTGGTACCATGGTACATTTTTGAAACCCAGGTAAACGTCTGGTATCATGGTAAACGTCTGGTATACCATGGTACATTTTTTAAACCCAGGTAAACGTCGTAAACCCAGGTAAACGTCTGGTACCATGGTAAACGTCTGAAACTCAGGTAAACATATGGTACCATGGTAAACGTCTGAAACCCAGGTAAACGCCTGGTACCATGGTAAATGTCTGAAACCCAGGTAAACGTCTGGTACCATGGTAAACGTCTGAAACCCAGGTAAACTTCTGCTACCATGGGAAATGTCTGAAACCTAGGTAAACGTCTGGTACCATGGTAAATGTCTGAAACCCAGGTAAACGTCTGGTACCATGGTAAATGTCTAGTACCATGGTAAACGTCTGAAACCCAGGTAAACGTCTGGTACCATGGTAAATGTATAGTATCGTGGTAAATGTCTGAAACCCAGGTAAACGCCTGGTACCATGGTAAATGTCTGAAACCCAGGTAAACGTCTGGTACCATGGTAAACGTCTGAAACCCAGGTAAACTTCTGCTACCATGGGAAATGTCTGAAACCCAGGTAAACGTCTGGTACCATGGTAAATGTCTGAAACCCAGGTAAATGTCTGGTACCATGGTAAATGTCTAGTACCATGGTAAACGTCTGAAACCCAGGTAAACGTCTGGTACTATGGTAAATGTCTAGTATCGTGGTAAATGTCTGAAACCCAGGTAAACGTCTGCTACCATAGTAAACGTCTGAAACCCAGGTAAACGTCTGGGGCCGTGGTAAATGTCTGGTACCATGGTAAATGTCTGAAACACAGGTAAACGTCTGGTACCGTGGTACATTTTTGAAACCCAGGTAAACGTCTGGTATCATGGTAAACGTCTGGTACCATGGTACATTTTTTAAACCCAGGTAAACGTTGTAAACCCAGGTAAACGTCTGGTACCATGGTAAATGTCTGAAACCCAGGTAAACATCTGGTACCATGGTAAACGTCGTAAACGTCTAGTACCATGGTAAATGTCTGGTACCATGGTAAACGTCTGAAACCCAGGTAAACGTCTGGTACCATGGTAAACGTCGTAAACCCAGGTAAACGTCTGGTACCATGGTAAATGTCTGGTACCATGGTAAATGTCTGGTACCATGGTGAACGTCTGAAACCCAGGTAAACGCCTGGTACCATGGTAAATGTCTGAAACCCAGGTAAATGTCTGGTACCATGGTAAATGCCTAGTACCATGGTAAACGTCTGAAACCCAGGTAAACGCCTGGTACCATGGTAAATGTCTGAAACCCAGGTAAACGTCTGGTACCATGGTAAATGTCTGAAACCCAGGTAAACGTCTGCTACCATGGTAAATGTCTGAAACCCAGGTAAACGTCTGCTACCATGGTAAATGTCTGAAACCCAGGTAAACATCTGGTACCATGGTAAATGTCTAGTACCATGGTAAACGTCTGAAACCCAGGTAAACATCTGGTACCATGGTAAACGTCTAAAACCCAGGTAAACATCTGGGACCATGGTAAATGTCTAAAACCCAGGTAAACATCTGGGACCATGGTAAACGTCTAAACCCCAGGTAAACGTCTGGGACCATGGTAAATGTCTAAAACCCAGGTAAACGTCTGGGACCATGGTATTTTCTTACCAGCACTGACTTAGTTGACTTAATTGCTTTATTGAGGGAAGGTGAATTCCACAATAACGGAATTGTGCTTTGATTCATATTTTTCACTTTACACTGTATGCCAAACAAAAACCATTGATTTCAAAGTTTAACAAACCATACAACTCTATGCACAAGGACTATTTTGAACATTTTACGCTGAACATTTTATTATAACACATTTACTGGAAAACTGCAGATGTGAAGTTTGTAACATAATTATGGTAAACTCTTCATCAGGTTTTTATGTGACCACATTTTCCTAAAGCAATGTTAAATATCTGCTCTGAATTAATATTCAAAGATGTTGTTAGGAGTGTGTATTGGAGGCGAAGTCAGGTGCAGGAGAGCAGAGTGTAGTGAACAGGCGCACTTTTTATTCCGGTCAAAATGACAGCACAAAGTAACATAAAATGTGCCTAAAACACGGAACATTGAACAAAAAAACATGCGCGTAACAATATCCATAATATCAAAATACACATAACACAAACAATCCTACACAAAGACAAGATGGGGAACAGAGGAATAAATACATATGAAATTATTGGGGAATGAAGACCAGGTGTGCAGGGAACAAGACAAAACAAATGGATTCATGAAAAATGGAGCTGCGATGGCTAAAAAACCGGTGACGTTGACCACCAAACGCCGCCTGAACAAGGAGAGGAGCCGACTTCGGCGGAAGTCGTGACAGACCCCCAAACGTTCCATGAACGCCCTCCAGACTCTCGAAGTGAACTGGGGACCCCGATCAGACACTATGTCCCCAGGCACCCCGTAGTGCCGGAAGACGTGTGTAAACAGGGCATCCACAGTTTGTAGGGCCGTAGGGAGACCGGGCAGAGGGAGGAGACGACGGGACTTAGAGAAACGATCCACAACGACCAAGATCGCGGTGTTCCCCTGTGAGGGAGGAAGATAGATCTGTTAGAAAATCACCACTGATAAATCCACGATAATCAAGAATTTCAATAAGCATTTCTCTATAGCTGGCCATGCTTTCCAACTGGCTACCCCAACCCCGGCCAACTGCTCTGCACCCTCTGCAGCAACTGGAGCCTCCAACACTACTCAGCAAATTGGATGCAGTCTATCACAGTGCCATCCGTTTTGTCACCAAAGCCCCATATACTACCCACCACTGCAACCTGTATGCTCTCGTTGGCTGGTCCTCGCTACATATTCGTCGCCAAACCCACTGGCTCCAGGTCATCTATAAGTCTTTGCTAGGTAAAGCTCCGCCTTATCTCAGCTCACTAGTCACCATAGCAACCCCCGCCCCCAGTAGCACGCGCTCCAGCAGGTATATTTCACTGGTCACCCCCAAAGCCAATTCCTAATTTGGCCGCCTTTCCTTCCAGTTCTCTGCTGCCAATGACTGGAACGAATTGCAAAAAAACACTGAAGTTGGAGACATATCTCTCTCACTAACTTTAAGTGTCAGCTGTCAGAGCAGCTTAGCGATCGCTGCAGCTGTACACAGCCCATCTGTAAATAGCCCATCCAACCAACTACCTACCTCATCCCCATATTTGTTTTTGTTTTTCTGCTCTTTTGCACAACAGTATTTCTACCTGCACATCCTCATCTGCACATATCACTCCAGTGTAAATTGCTAAATTGTAATTACTTCACCACTATTGGCCTATTTATTGGGTTAGGGTTAGGGTGCCTCACCTCCTTACTTCAGATGCACACACTGTATACAGATTTCTCTACTGTGTTATTGACTGTATGTTTGTTTATCCCAGGTGTAACTCTGTGTTGTTGTTTGTGTCGCACTGCTTTGTTTTATCTTGGTCAGGTCGCAGTTGTAAATGAGAACTGGTTCTCAACTGGCCTACCTGGTTAATAAAGGTGAAATAAATAAGAAAAATAATCAAATACTCTGCTCTACTGTACTGTACTGTGCTGCCTAAACTTGTGAAACATAGATGTCTATGATTGGTTCAGATTTGGTCCGGCCAGGCCAGACTGAGCAAATTTCAACTTCTTTTCAACGTCAATGGACATCCGGTGTGGTCAGTGCTCAGTAGGTGAGGATGCTTGTTACAGTAAATGGAAGGAAGGTAGGGGGTAGGTGTCATGGTAGGTGTCAGTAAGAGCCAGGAGAGGTGACATTAACCGGAGAGAGAGAACAGGGAGAGAGCGGCAGAGAGAGAGAGAGTGTCTAAGACCCCTTTTCCATCTGTTTGACCAGAAATCAAAACCTTTGCATATTTCCACATTTATAAGATGGGAAATGGTTGAAAAATGTATATATGCCTTAATTTCTCAAAACATTATGCTCTTAGCTTTCATTTGACACCCAATTTGACATGCTCCTATGAACTTCTCACGTTGGTGCTCATGGGTCCTTTCACATGGACAATGCCCAGAAAATGGACTTGCAACAATAGCTGGGTGAGACAACCACATATCTTAAGATGAATGTACTAATTGTGATTAGCTCTAGATAGCGTCTGATAAAATGACTGAAATGTAAATGTAAATGACGATGTGGGAAAACAAGTCACCTCGAAAATGTATTTTTATTTTTATTTTATTTCACCTTTATTTAACCAGGTAGGCTAGTTGAGAACAAGTTCTCATTTGCAACTGCGACCTGGCCAAGATAAAGCATAGCAGTGTGAACAGACAACACAGAGTTACACATGGAGTAAACAATAAACAAGTCAATAACACAGTAGAACAAGAAAGGGGAGTCTATATACATTGTGTGCAGAAGGCATGAAGAGGTAGGCAAATAATTACAATTTTGCAGATTAACACTGGAGGGATAAATTATCAGATGGTCATGTACAGGTAGAGATACTGGTGTGCAAAAGAGCAGAATAGTAAAAAAATAAAAACAGTATGGGGATGAGGTAGGTAAAATTGGGTGGGCTATTTATCGATAAGACTATGTACAGCTGCAGCGATCGGTTAGCTGCTCAGATAGCAGATGTTTGAAGTTGGTGCAGGAGATAAAAGTCTCCAACTTCAGCGATTTTTGCAATTCGTTCCAGTCACAGGCAGCAGAGAACTGGAACGAAAGGCGGCCAAATGAGGTGTTGGCTTTAGGGATGATCAGTGAGATACACCTGCTGGAGCGCGTGCTACGGGTGGCTGTTGCCATCGTGACCAGTGAACTGAGATAAGGCGGAGCTTTATGTACCCTGATCATCAATCATTATCAGGGCAGGTGACAGTAGGGTAGGCTATACTCCACTCTTTATAGATGTTTGGTTGTGTCAGTGTGACTGGGATCTGGGATGCTTGAACAGAGGTGTGTGTTGTATCGCTCATCCACTCCTACACACACCTTCACACAGTGCTCTGTCTTATGGTGGGATTATTTGTCTCTCTGAAATGAGAGACAAACAAATACATGTCTGTCATTGAACAACTGGGCCATGATTAGATAGTGAAAAAACACACCAATCTCTTCTATAATTTCTTTAAATAATAAAAGCTAATTTACCAACATTCCTGAAAATGGATATGGAAAATGTATATATAGGGTTTTGGAATTAAACTCTTCTTTCGCCCACACCAGTCAGAGCTCAACTAAAAGCCAAGTCTCTCCCTCTCTTCTTTCCCAAGATGAATCTTTCAGGACACTGCTCTCTCTCGCGTGCGCTCTCTCACTCCCTGGGTTGCTAACCGTAAACAACTCAGCTGCCCATGTGATTTAGAACCCCATTCTCTCGGTTTCTCTCTCACTCTCTCTAGCTCTCTCTTTCTCTCTCTCTTCCCTTCTAAAGAACTCCTCTGCTCTGTGCACTTGGAAATAGAGCGCATATCTCATCTATTCTTCCCTCTCTCTTTTCTTTGAAGAATTCATGAATAATGCAGAGAGGTATAGAGGAGAGGAGAGATGGGGAGTTTAGTCAGGTTGTCATGCTGGGGATATGTCACTGGTTTACAGTGTGTTTGTGGTCCAGTGTTTCAGGTCATCCAGAGAGGAGTAAGCACTTGTCTTTATCACTGCCCGGGCTTTATTCTACTGGCCTGTAACCCCCAGGGATATATTGGGCGCCTGGAATAGAGAGAGAATTACAAACAAGTTCTTTACCAACCTCAGATTGACATCCAAATGAATCCTGTGGAGACCATATTAGGACACTTAGACTGTGAACAGATTGTACTTAATTGTATTCTTTCTCTCTCTCTCTCTCTCTCTCTCTCTCTCTCTCTCTCTCTCTCTCTCTCTCTCTCTCTCTCTCATCCCCCTCTGTCACTTTCTTTCCATCACTTTATCTCTCCAGGTTTCACCTACTTCTACAAAGGAAAGGAGTACTGGAAGTTCAACAATCAGAGGTTGCGAGTCGAACCCGGTTACCCCCGCTCCATCCTGAAGGACTTCATGGGCTGCGACCTGACCCCCATCGACCCCGAGTGGCCGCCCACGGAGGACGTCGACATTGTCATTGAGCTGGAAAACGAGGCCAACACAGTGAAGGCCATTGCCATCGTGATCCCCTGTGTCCTGGCGCTCTGTCTTCTTGTCCTGGTCTACACCGTCTTCCAGTTTAAGAGGAAGGGAACGCCCAGACACATACTGTACTGCAAACGCTCCATGCAGGAGTGGGTGTGATGACTCTGGGTGACACACAGGGGTCCGCTAGTTGGACCAATATGACTTTATTATACCCTCTAGTATAATGGAATCAATGGTCCGGAAATGACATTCAGACAGAGGTGGTGGCGGTTGCAGTATGTCGGTGACTCCACTATGATCTGATCTCATTTTAGGCCTACTCCCAAGACTCCCGCGTCTTTTCAAATGGGGGCGGGAGAGGGTGGGGCCTTTGCCTAGATACCCCTCCACCCTGAGATTGAACAGAGGGTACTGTTATTTTGTATCCCTTCAACCCCCATTCCTAGCCCTGCCCTTTTAGGACGGCGCCTGGTGCAACCGCTCTTAAACGGGGAAGAACTTTCATGTGGCGTTCAACTCTTCCCATGGTGCACTGCGTCAGTCATCTTCCTGTTGTCATATCAGGCTGTCGCCCAATCAGAGGAAAACAGCCGGTTCTTATCTACAGTATCTTAGGTCTTAACCCCTACTGCACGCGCTCAGAAAGACAAAAGACCCCCAATAACAAATGTTGCTGAAGTTAACCACCGAGTTACCAACTCCTGTCTCTTTTTATTGTTTTTTTCCTTCAAAATATAATTTATTTTCAAAAATGAACGTTTTTCCAGTCCCCTTTAAAACAGTCCTGAAGAAAAATACAACCCAAACCAAATAAATACTTTTTTCTCTCTAAAGAGGATGCTTTTTTTTTTCTTAATCATTTTTGCTATCACTTTCTTTTTCTTTTCTCTTCTTTTTTCTATCCCTGCTCTTCTTGATCGTTTATGCAGTGGAAACTTTGACTGTTGTGGCAGTCTGTCTCAAAAACAGGGGCCAAAATATTTTGCAATATTTTTAATCGCCTTAATTAAAGATCAATTGTGTTTCATTTTCTTGTTTTTTTTGCTATTTTGTATACTGCTTTGTTTGTTTATTTGTTTACTTGTTTATTGAAAGAGCTGTTGGGGCCATATTGGTTGCTATCCAAGATAAATAGTCATGGGTTCAACAAGCTCCGTGCCAAATGACACCCTATTCCCTAGATACTAGTAGTATATAATATCTAGGGAGTAGGGTGCCATTGGGGGCGCAGACCATGTTCTATTACCCAGAGGCCTCAGCGCTGGTTTGCCAGACCACCAGAACAGGAGAAAGATTCTGCCTGTATATAGAGTTTAAGATATTAGTCAAAATAGGGAGGATGAAGGTTCTTGAAAAAAAGCCACTATAGTTGAGTGTTATGGTATTGTTATGGTATCTGACTTGATATATATATATCAGTCTGATAGGAAAGACTGATACATTAAAGAGATTAAAATGCTGTTACACTATAGATTTGCTTATTGTTTGGTCCTGTCAACCGACACTTACCCCTCTGAAATGGTAGTTCTGTATTGGTTAAGTTTGCATCCCAAAATAATTGTATGGTCTTTGTAAACGTACGGACAGACCGTATTTAATCTTCTTGACTGCCTTGTTGAGAGAGTTCTACTTAAGTCACAGACGCCTACTACCCATGATGCACTTGTCTCTCGACCGAGGACCAATAGGAGTGACAGTGACGTCAGTCAAGACAATGCAGTGTCTTCTCCTGTGTCCAAGTGCATGCAAGCATCTACATCCACGTTGGACTGCTCAGAAAACCTCTACGAAAATAAAACAGAAGAAGTGGAAACAAACAATATGGACAAACCAGATTCACAGATACAGCAGTTTGTTCCTCCAGTGCTTGAAAACAGGTTGCAGTTACAGTTCGGTGGAACATTCCTGCAGGTTCCTTGTATGCGAATAGAACACACCATGTGGCATGCAGCTTGACCAGTGGTTCTGCCCAAAGCTTACGGAAGGACTCGATGACGATGCTCAAACTCTTGAATATACCTTGTCTGCATCTATTTGTTTATGTTTCATGGCTGCGGGTTCCCTTTCTGGTACTATAAAAACAAAAGAGTCATTGGAAAATATCTCACCGGAGCTATAGGAAGCAGGCATTTAGGTCATTTCCTGGTAATTGGCCAGTCAGGTTAGGTTGGCCAGCGGAAACTTGATTTGATTTGGTCACCGAATTCTAAAAAAGTAACTAGTGTCGTTGCTTCATGGTGAGCAGTGTTTGAATGTGTGTCTGTTTCATGATAATGGTTTCTACTTTCTTTCTTTTTGCAAAAACAAATGCGACATCCTTCTTCCTTCTTCGTGTAAGACAGATTGGGACAATGGAAAATGTCCTGACAGAATTAATAAATTGATCAGTATATGATTAAAAAATGATGCCTTGAAACTCATTGTTTATATTTATATATACATGATATACCCAATGAGGTTGTGACGTAAGGGTGTGTTATGTGAATAGTTTTGCTATGGGGGTGTGAGGTGGGATTTGACATGTTTTAGCTACGTGTGTAAGCTCTCCCCCTTGCCCCTTGCTGTGTTCTTAATGGTAAATCCTCACCAAATCCAAACTACTTCTGTTCACAATCCATTTCTCTCAGAAGAGATTAACTCACACATGTCTGATGTGTAGAAAACAACTCAATTGGTTTGAGATGTCAAGACACAGTACAGTGCTCTCAATAGACATGTACTTAAACCTTATTTACCAGAAACTCAGCAAGTATACGGCAGCCAGGACAAATAAAACAAACTCTAAATATATTCTCCAAACTCTAGGGGGATTTCCTTAGTCTAATCCGACCACAAAAGGAAAAATGACAACATTTATATTTCAGACCTAAACCATGTTGATGTTTATGTGGGAAATACCAAGACTGAAAGCTCAACATCCTTCTAACTGGTATTATGTGTCACATTAAGTCGCGTGATAAAAATCAGACCTTTTAAAGATATGCAGGCATTTAAAGGCCCACTCTGTGATTCTTACAGCTGTTTTGGATCATTTAAAAGCATGCTGGACAGCATGCTACAGGGGCAGACGCCAGACAGTAGTGTTTATTCTACTGCCACTGCACTCCAGTCCAGACGGTAACTAACTGCCATCAAAAAAAGAGGTCGACCCAGTTCACTTACTTGGGCTTTAGTTGTGGTCATGAACACACATGCGGGAGTAAGACGATAGCCCTACTGTGGCTAGAGAGTTCACTGTTCCCCCGTCACAATACAACTCAGCTGCAAAATGGCGTCTGTGCTGTGAGTCTGACTTAGACAATGGCATAACGGTTACAGTTATGTTTAGGGCACAATCCAGCCCATGGCTTTCTTCTAGGGCTTTTGGTCTTCTGTTTGCACTTTTTACCACTTACCAAGTGATGCAAATACACTCCTGTTTCTTTTCAAATGCCTGTGTGTGTGTGTGTGTGTGTGTGTGTGTGTGTGTGTGTGTGTGTGTGTGTGTGTGTGTGTGTGTGTGTGTGTGTGTGTGTGTGTGTGTGTGTGTGTGTGTGTGTGTGTGTGTGTGTGTGTGTGTGTTTGCCGCCTGCGTGTCTGCCTTTTACGTCTCCAGCATTACTTACCACTGGCTGTGTGCTTATTCACAAATGTATGTCCGGGTCTCTTGTCTACGTCTACATGTCAGTCAGTGTGTGTGTGTATCTACGTCTGTATCTGGTTCTGTAGCTCGAGACTGGAGCCTGCACTATCCCTTGGAGACGTGTTGCTCTGGGAGGCAGGCTGAAACATTGGTGCTAACCGAACCTACAGAACACTAGCCAGGGCTGGAGCTATGGCCATGCAGGGCTAGTTTTATGGTGCTGTTTTTCTTTCTGTTTTTTGGTGGGGTTTTTTCCCTATTCTGTCATTGACTTAAACTTGAGTGATTACAACGTGAACAAGAGTAATACATTTTCATTTAACACGAGTCGTTACGGTGCAGTGTTTAATGGCTGTAGGTAAATGGAAAGCATATATCATCCTGGTGGTTGTTAATGTAATGTATCCCAGCAGCCACTCTGCTGAGAGACTAGGGTCGCTACTAAAAGTTCACAGGGTCAAGTAGTCACCCAGACCCAGTGGTGTATAGCCTGCATCCCAAATGGCACCTTATTCCCTTTATAGTGCTGGGTGGGCTCTGGTCAAAAGTATGGCACTATAAAGGGAATAGGGTGCCATTTGGTACGCTCCCACAGCTTACAAGGTCTGAAGGTATGGAGGAAAGAAAGGAGGGATCAAGAAATTGAAAAGGTGAAGGTTATTTATGTTTCACTGTTAATACACCAGCGATTGGAAGTGGGTTGGAAATACAGGTTGAACCTCTGTTATCTGGAATAGCGAAGAAATATAAATAACTGTTCAGCCATCTTCTTACGTCTTCTCACCATCGTCCACATCTGTTATCAACTTGTGTATCAGGCAGAGAGTGGAGGGGTTAACGGTGATAACCACAGTACTTGTGTGTCTGTGTGTGTACTGAGTCAGATGTATGCTGTTCCATTGTATATGTGTGTGTACAGTATGTGTGTATCAAGGGGACTGACCCCCCCCCCTCATGCACACACAAACACTATGCTATGTCTTCATTTTCCTGTATTCATGTCATTACATTTGGGGAGGGGTCTTATTAAGATAAATAAGAAACATAATGAACTACACATTAACCATCTTTTGTATACTATTTTCCATCTTACATACATGCTGAGCATCATTCTCTACATTGTGTTGTATCAATGGAGCCTGGATCCATCTTGTTGATCAATAAAGACATTTTAAAGATGTCCTCATTTGCGTTTTGTCATGTTCATGCAAGTGTGATACTAACACATCTTTTCCATGTCAAGTTTCAGTTTGTTTTCCATTGATGTTCACTAATATTCATTCGACCTCAGCAATATAAAATAAGTGAAATCACATTTCAGTTGTGTTTTCACTGTCATGAGCCAGGTCTTACTATGGCTGCAGTAGAGTATGTATCAAGGCAGGAAAGCATTTAACTATTTCCTTCATGGATGGTTTGGTCAATTAACTATTTTTACATCTTCATCATTGCTCTATCCATACAATACCACACCAGGGGTCATGCTGGGTCAAATATATCTGCCCACAGCACCTCAGTACTTTTACTGAACCTCCCACAAGGATAAAACCATTTTTAGGAAGGAAGTGACAGGTGAGAGGTTTATCCCAGGCCTTCAGTTAGCTTCCATATAGAAACAAAATACAGTACATTGAGTTCCATTCCATATATAAACTGTACATTAGAGTTCCTTTCTATACAGTACAGTACATTCCTCTCCAGCTGTGGTAAAGTAAAGGTCTGATCCAGAAATAAGGCTGTGTCCCAGATGGCACTCTATTCCCTATATAGTGCACTACGTTTGACTAGGGCCCATGGTCGAAGTATTGCACTAAATAGGGAATAGGTAGCCACTTGGGACACCCTACTCTAACGCCTGGCTGTATCCCTTGGCCTCCAATAAGGTGTTCAGAACACACTGGATGGACATCTGTTTTCAATTTCTATCAATGGTTCCAAAGTTTCCCCCATTTCAATGATACTTGCTGAAATGTACTTAGAACAACATCTAGTGTGGTATGAAAACATATTTAAGATGTGTTATATGTTCCAGACACTCAAATGAGATCGATCACTTAAAGGATTCCTGACTGTACAGTACTTTAGCTGTTTCAATCACTGACCCATGATTCAGTGTTTCCCAGGAGTTGCTTGAGACCTGAAGCCTGGTGTCAGCTCTCCGAGAGAATGCCTAGGCTTTAGAGCAGTGGGCAAACATAGTCTTACAGGAGACCCAAACTAAAACAGTTATACTGTCTAGTGGGTCTCAGTCCTAGGTGCTTACATAGACACTGAGAAACGACAACTTGGCTATGTACACGGGGTACCAGTGTACATTGAGGTAGATATGCACATATAAGTAGGGATAAAGTGACTAGGCAACAGGATAGATAATAAACAGTAGCAGCAGCGTATGTGAGGAGTCAAAAGAGTTGGCGCAAAAAGGGTCAACTATTTGAACCAGTCTTGTTGATGTGGATGGGGGTTTGCTTGGCTTCCATTTCCTGTTGCCCACGATCAGCTCCTTTGTCTTGCTCACATTGAGGGAGAAGTTGTTGTCCTGGCACCACACTGCCAGGTCATTAACCTCCTCCCTATAGGCTGTCTTAATGATGGTGTTGGAGTCGTGCACGGCCACACAGTTGTGGGTGAACAGGGAGTACAGGAGTGGACGAAGCGTGCACCCCTGAGGGTCCCCTGTGTTGAGGGTTAGAGTGATGGGTGTCTTGTTGCCTAGCGTCACCACGCGGGGTCTTCCCGTCAGGAAGTCCAGAATCGAGTTGCAAAGGGAGGTGTTTAGTCTCAGGGTCCTTAGCTTAGTGATGAACTTGGAGGGTACTATGGTGCCAACCTTAGCTTGGAGGACACGGAGGGACTATAGTGGTCTGCTTGAAACTGGGTCAGGGAGAGATTGAAAATGTCAGTGAAGACACTTGCCAGCTAATCATTAGTGATCGCTGTTCTGATGTCCAGAAGCTGTTTTCGGTCATAGGAAATTATGGCGGAAATATTATATGAAAAAAAGTTAAGATCAGAGTAAATAAATTGGTCAAGAGCCAGTAAAACGGCAGCTATCCACTGCAGCACCATTTCCATTTTCAATTCTACACTTATTCCACATTGGTTCAACGTAATTTTATTGAAATGGCGTAGAAACAATATGGATTCAACCAGTGTGTGCCCAGTGGGAAAATAATTAGAAAGAAGAAATAGAAAAGGAAAGAGTGAGAGAGGACAAGAGAGGACAAGAGAGGACAGGAGAAGACTAGAGAGGAAAGGAGAGGACAGATGAATAGTATGAGACTAGCCCAACACTCCCAGGCTGGCTATTCGACTGGTCATACAGTACAATGCACTATACATCCATGTTTAAAACTCATTAGTGGAGAGGTTTCATAGGGTCGTACAGGAGGAGACAGAGACCAGAACCCAAGCTACGGTAATGATTGGAGGTAGTTATTGGTTTGAGACTTTCCCTACACTACACTTCTCTGTGCATTCAAAGAGACAAAGCTTAGGTCATGATTGGAGCATCCAGGTGAAATTAGTTCCATTTATCACTCCATTGATTCTACTATCATTCCACTAAACAGCATGCTGTGCTTTGTGCCCCGCCTGCCTGCCCTTCTACAGTCCCTCCCCTCCTCTCCTCTCTCCTCTCTTTCACAATCCAGCTACTGGAAGGATACACTCAGTGGGGCCTGAAACTAGTTCAATGTTAAAGTATATGTCAAGAGTGAGGAAAAATACTTTGAAATTTGAAATGGTTTGTGTTTTCCTATTTGCAGAAATAGATCTGCAATCAATAACTGTCGTCATTTAGATTAAGTATCTGGCCTGAAAACTTTCCCATTCTTTGTTCATTCGCAGGAGACTCAGCTATAATTTGTCCCCAAACACTTCTCATTTCATCTTTCAAGAGAGCTCTCAGCCAGAGTCAGATCCAACACCAGAGACTATTATTTTTTTCAGAGACCATTAACTGCTCTCATTTTGAGGGGCCAAACTTTTGGGTGAGAAAGATTTATATCTGATTGATGTATCGCATTTCCTACCTTTCAGAGAAATACACTGTTATCATGGCGCTTGTGTGTGTCTGAGAGAAATAGAAATACTCTACAGTTGTCTTCTGAACCAATTGAGCGTTCACACCGGCGACTCACACCACTGACTCCGGCTTACAACTGAATAATAGTTGTGGGCCCTGGTCAAAAGTAGTGCACTACTTAGGAAATAAGGTACCATTTGGGACGGAGTCGGTGAGAATTCAAGCATGGACTTAAGACGAAAGGTAACAATAGTTTCTGCTGAATATGATACGTTATCTCTTTGTCTGAGAGGTGGGACGTGGTTGGATGATCATCAGACGCTAATGCGTGGATTCACCTGTGTTTTGTTACCGTTGTCATGGGGATCTCCTGTCTAAAGACGTGCGGTCAGCCAGGCTAAATGATGTGGTGATATCGATCTAATCCATCTATCCTCTCACCTGCTCTCGCTCTCCTCTCTCGCCCTCTTTCGCTCCCTCCCCGTCTCTCACGCTCCCTCTCTCCATGAGAAAAAAGAACAGTAGATGGGATTTCCATTTATGTGTTTTCCCATCCCTGCTTTAGTCTTTGAAGAAGAGACCAAGGGAAATGATGTTTCTGGTCTCAGTCATGAGAATGAGAGAGGAGGAAGAGAAAACGAAAGGCTGGGAGAGAATGAAGGAAAAAAAGACTGAGTGGGAGAGAAGAGACGTTCCCTGAAAACTGGCAGGGGTGGATGAGGTCAGTGATGACTGCAGCAGATGTTTCAGCTGCCACTGATCATGACAGGATGCAACTTTGCCATGTACACCAGTTATTTATTTCACTGCCAACAGAAATATCTTTATTTTACAGACCTCTTGGGGGGGGGGGTGGTATTAAGTACACATAGGCCTATTGTTGAGATACATATTTTACTGTACAACATAGTCCTGAGGGCAATTCTATATCTGAATGTCTGTGGTTCTGTAATCTCCATAGAAGTATCAGTAACCCAACCACTCTGTCAACATTGACTTGTTGACCATGTACAGAAGTCAAAAAGCCCATTTCCAAAAATCCATATATTGAATTAATGCAGCTGTTAGTCCTGTGAATTCTTTCTGCGTTCAGAAACTGTGACGTTTTTTTCTTGATTGTTCTCAAAAGAAGACATGAGAGGGACACGGTCTAGCTAGTCTACAGACCCACATGTGATCTTTTGCACCATTCTGAATACTTCAGCAACAGGTTTTTTTATAGCAAACACAACCACAGACATTTCTCCTTTGCTTTCTCTCCTCTGCTCATTTATTTTCTCATGGGTTCCTTGTGGAAACACAGGTTTAGGAAATGTAACTCGTTCATTTCAAAAACTGAAAAACACTGGCTACTCGTTAGTCGGCAGTCTGATATATTTACTTTCCATTTATTTGTGTTGTGTCTAGCCTTGTGAAGTTAATTGTGTCTTTGCTCCAGTTATTTTTGTGTTGGGCACCCTATTGGCAACGATGTTAGCCTCATATCCACTTACACTGTTGAGGTTCGGCTCCTTAGATCCACAATTGTACAGTATAGCTCTAACAGACCATCATGTTTAGTTTAGTGTTTCGTGTTTAACAATTATTTTCTGCTGAAAGTTTTACACTGAGCACAGCAAGTTTCATACCCAGTGAATGAGTGATCCATCATTTTTACAATAGCAAACCAAAGTCTACATTAGTTCTCACGGAAAAACTGTCTCAGCTTTTTGCTCACAAATCTTCTTTTTTCCTGTCCAGGGGACAGTCTGGAGAGTGTGTCCCTGGCTCCAGTCCTACTGAGCTGTGTCCTCGTGGCAATTTGCTGCACGAAATTGCATCCCAAATGGCACCCTATTCCCTTTATAGTGCACTAATAATTTAGCATTTTTCAAACAGCTGAAATGTTGTCTTTTTCCTGCAATCTAGAGACATAATCATTATGCCTAATTATATGTCAAATATATTAAATATATATTAAAACATTTCTGCAAAGGTTAACTAAGCATACCTCTTTACCTGTTCAATTGTCATTTTTATGACAGGGTCACTCTGCCTGTTCCCAATAACACATGTCAATATACTGCGCTAACATTACTATTGCTATTACATCCAAATTGCAACACAGCACATGGATTCATAACACACATCATCAATACAGGCACATATCATGGCATCGTAATTAATACACAAATATCATGATATTATCATAAAGTGCTAGATTACATTCTTTATATCTAGCATGCCTCTTGAGCTGTCTGTATCTTCCTGAACTTTCGTTTTTTTTTTTTTAAATAAACTATATATCTCTGCATCTCCGCAAAAAAAATCTGGGGAAATGATTGAAAAGAATGTGAGTCTTATTCAGTACATTTACTAATTGCTTGCTTTTCTAAAGTCTAGCAAACTTGCCAGCAGACACGCAAGCTAAAATGATTGATAGCCTGAAATGGCTTGGTAGCTAGGAATGAGGTTGGGAGATTAGGAACCTATCTAGCTGGCTACCTAAAGCCAACTTCATAACATTTCTACGTGGCTGGTATTTAAGTATTATTTATTCATCAAGAAGGAATAGGCTACATAGCTTGATCAAATTAATTTACTAACATACTGTACCTCCTGCGAGTCCTGCCAATCACTGGCAGCTAAAATGAAATCAAATGCTGTGTGTGTCACTCTGCACTCTGCACTCTCTCTCTGTGGTACACCTTGGAAGGAACCACTTACTAGCCCCATATTACCAACATGTGACTAGAAAATACTCTATTATATTTGTTCTTCTGACATTGGGACACTTTGTTAAAGTATAGGTACACAACAAATGAGATGCTCAAAACATGTACATGTTCACATGAGCTATCATTCCAAGGTGTTTACTAAATGGTTTGCTGAATGGAGAGCTTAGAGTAAGGATGGTCTGTTCCTCTAAGTAGTATTTTTCCTCCCCCATCTGTTTGAACCATCACTTCTTGTCCCTGTTCTCCCTGTTCTCCCTGTTCTCCTTGCTCCCTCCCTGCTCCCTCCCTCTCTCTCTCTCCCTGTTCTCCCTGCTCCCTCTCTGTTCTCCCTGCTCCCTCCCTCTCTCCCTCTCTGCTCCCTCCCTCTCTGCTCCCTCCCTGCTCTCTCTCTTTCTCTCTCTCTCTCTCTCTCTCTCTCTCTCTCTCTCTCTCTCTCTCTCTCTCTCCCTCTCAGGGGTAATCAAAACATCTCTGCTTAATTAAGCCTGCCGTGAAGGAATAGAGGGAAGACAGGGAGAGAGAGAGAGAAACAGAGACAGAGACAGACAGAGACAGACAGAGACAGACAGACAGACAGACAGACAGACAGACAGACAGACAGACAGACAGACAGACAGACAGACAGACAGATGATGATGCCTGGCTGCCGTGGAGGAAGAGAAGATGCTGATATCGACTCTACAGCAAGAATGGGGATGGGGGAAAATTTGAGAGAGAGAGAGAGAGAGAGAGAGAGAGAGAGAGAGAGAGAGAGAGAGAGAGAGAGAGAGAGAGAGATAAAGAGAGCACTCAACATAGACAGGTCCAAGGTGTGTGTATCTGTGTGTAAGTGAGAGGGCTCAGCTCAGTGGAAGATGACTGCAGTGATCCAACAGAGCAGTTAAGTGCTCTTTGGTCAGACAGACAGACGGACGGACGGAAGGACAGACAGACAGCAGAGTTTCTTTCTCCATCTCTCTGCCCTGAGGCCTCTATGTATGATTCATGAAGCTGGACTCTAAACCAGGTCAGTCCTCAGCCATCATGTCACAACCACCACTGAGCCTAACTAACATCACCATGGAGACCTGAGACCCTAGCATCTCAAACTGGGGGATGGGGGGGATGTGTGTCTAGACATATCTTTTTTTATCCACAGGAAAGTATCAACAGTACAGTACATTAATATTCTTGTGAATATTTATTGTAGTAGAGATTGCACAAATGATGTGTAATGAGTGTGTGTGCGTTCTCAAGACACTGGGTTTGTATACAGTACCCTTACTGAAAAAACACCTACATTTAACATGTTGTCACATGTGAAGTTAATGTGATAACATGTGACAACATGTAAAAGCAACGTGATAACGTGAAACTACACATATGAAAACACTGAGCACATGTGAAAACACGATCTCATATGAAATGAATCTGACAACATGGGGATGCAAAATTTCAGCAATTGATACCATGAAACTACACGTGACAACATTTAAAAGTCTTCGGGAAAAAAAATATGACATTTTCCTCACATGTGAAAAGGTGGTGTTAACATGTGAATGACTGACCTCACATGTGTCTCTTTTGTTTTACATGTGAAAGTCTCAGCTCAACGTGAAAACAGCTATTTCACATGTGAAATTACACATTTCACGTGTTCTTTTGGAAGGGAAGTAGCATTAAACACTTTGAAATTTTGACGTTTGGAATAATTTTCGAAATGTGATGTTTGAGAAACATGGATGAATGTCTAATTCTGACGTAAGACTGTGAGAGCTGGTAGGAAGAGAGAGCTTCATGTCTATGAGAGCTTCAAGTTCCTTGGTGTCCACATCACCAACAAACTAACATGGTCCTTGCACACCAAGACAGTTGTAACCTCAGGAGACCGAAAAGATTTGACATGGGTCCTCAGATCCTCAAATGGTTCTACAGCTGCACCATCGAGAGCAACCTGACTGGTTGCATCACTGCCTGGTATGGCAACTGCTCGGCCTCCGAACGCAAGGCACTACAGTGGGTATTGCGAATGGCCCAGGACATCACTGGGGCCAAGCTTCCTGCCACCCAGGGCCTCTATACCAGGCGCTGTCAGTGGAAGGCCCTAAAAATCGTCAAAGACTCCAGCCACCCTAGTCATAGACTGTTCTCTCTGCTACCGCAAGGCAAGCGGTACTCGAGCGCTAAGTCTAGGTCCAAGAGGCTACTAAACAGCTTCTAACCCCAAGCCATAAGACTCCTGAACATCTAATCAAATGGCTTCCCAGACTATTTGCATGTGACGTAGTACACAATTTTCAGGGACCATTTTCTGTAAGTGCTACTTTCAGAACTACTGGCTAAAAAGTATAAAAAAGTACCAGAGAATCTCTTTAAAGGGCACTTAATTTAATATAACAGGCTTTTAAAATGTTATATTGGTGAACAATTTCTACTTAAAATATCAAAGGGATGCAATAGGCACCCTTTTTGTGGAACAACCCTGCTTGGCTCTCTCAAACAATGGGCCTGCAGCCTAATTCAAAATGGCACCTGTGGGTTGGACACACCTCCAACCATAACCATACCTGCAGCCTTAAAGGACTACTGCTTGTTAGGTAATTATCAGTCAAATAGTGTTGGTCAAATACATACAATAACACTTTATTTCCACCCCAAATTTTTTAGGGGCTGTGTTTAATTTCATTTTCATTTTATGTTTTCATTTAGCGAGAGAAGGAAGAGTGAGAGAAATAAAGGGAGACAGACCATACAACGTCTGAGATAAAAGACCCATGGTCCCATTCCTATTGGGATTTTAGAACACCTCAGGGATTCATGATGGACACCTCCCAAATTCCCAAAGCCTGTCATTTTAGAGTGGTGGCAACGTAGCCTTGCTGCTGGCCTCATTGAGGTTGACCAATCAGGTTCACCACAGACAACCACAGATACAGTAGACCGCAGCCTGTCGTTTCGATTGGGAACAGACGATTCATAGTGGGCAGAACAAGTAAGGAGATGGGCAGAGCCAAGCACGAGCTATCAAGATCTTATTGGCCCGTTCTAGCATATATCTGCATATTTCCATTTGGGAACGCCTACTCTGTGAAATGCACGTGTGCAAGAAATCAATTCGACTTTGCACTCTTCTAAACAATGAGATTTTATAAAAATTTGGCAAAGGGTAATATCCACTCTGTTCATAACATATTCTAGTTTAGTGAACAGATAACTGTATTGAGATCAAATGTTTTATTGATGAGAAAATGTAGAATGTAGGCCAAAATCCATCTTGTTCAATCTTCCACCCCTTCCTGCCAGTGGGCTTCCTCTCACTACCATATTTGGTAGTGAGTGGAAATGCCAAGCAGATGCTTCATATTTATACATCCAGTGAAATATCTGTCTCATTGTTCTATCTGTGCTATACGTGGCGCAGCCAACACAACCAGGGGCCATTTTAAATGACCAAGGTCTCCCTCCTAAAATAAACACACATAAAACATCTGTCTAAGAATGTAATATCAGAAGCATTCAATTTCATATCACGTTCAACAGCGTACAGGTGTCGGCAAGCTACTGAAGTTTACTTTTTTTTGGAACCAATCAATACCCAACCTGAACTGTCCGTTCCTCTGCCCAGGTTACAGCTGACTTTAGGCTTTACACAATAGTGCTTGATGATTGTATAATGAGCTGTATTATGTAGAGTATAACCTAGTGTTAGATCCTTTTCCTCCATCTCCTTCGCCACGTATCAAGAGAGTCCCATTTGTGAAAGTTGTACAGTATTTTTATATTACTGTCTATTCCAATAAAACCTTGAGGATAATATTAGAAGTTTCTATGCCATTATCTCTCTAGGGCTTCCCTTAAACTGGTGGCTGTAACAGTCTAAAACAGGAATATAACGACAGTACAGAGACTTCGCTTGGCCTTACAAATCGCTCTTACAAAAACCTGCTAATTAAAATCGGCCTTAAGTTCACGGTTATACAGTATCTGATCTACCATGATCTGCTATGTGTTGTGTCAAAAGCAATTAATGGCCCTCAATCGACTCGGCTCAGCTTTTTGTTCCTTCAGAAACTTGAATTAGATTGCTGAGTGAATGTCTTCAGAAAAACGAGGACACTCAAGTTCTTCAGATAGAAGCCGGAGACAAAAAAAAATGGCTTGTTCTGTTCTTCTTCAGCTATTCAATAAACAATAGGCGTGTTAAATCATGATTCATTTTGACTGGGGAAATGTAAACTCGCTTATGTCCCTTTTACTCTAGCACTGCTAATGGCCTTTAAAAAATATATCATTTAACTCCTGTACAGAACTCTAACAGTTGGAGCCTCATTCAATAAACAAGAACAGTACAACATCCGTCAAGTACTCTGCAAGCCAGGGACCAATATTGGAAGAATCAAACCAAAGCACTTTCACATAGTCCTATAAGGGCACAGGGGCGAGACCCAGATGCAGACACGGGAGGCAGATGGTTCGAGTCTCTGATATTCATTAGTATCCAAGGGGCAGGCCAGAGAATGGTGGTGGACAGGCAAAAGATCATAACAAGGTCAGAGTCCAGGAGGTACAGAGTGGCAGGCAGGCTCGAGGTCAGGGCAGGCAGTATGGTCAGGCAGGTGGGTTCAGAGTCATGGCAGGCAAGGGTCAAAACCAGGAGGACTAGCAAAATACAGAACAGAAAAAGCAGAGGCACAGGAAATAAATGCTGGTTGACTTGATAAGACAAACTGGCACAAAAAGACAGGAAACACAGGGATGAATACACTGGGGAAAATAAGCGACACCTGGAGGGGGTGGAGGCAATCACAAGGACAGGTGAAACAGTTCAGGGTGTGACTGTCCATCTCTGATCAAATCATGTAGCTACAGTAGCCTGATCCAGACTAATATCTGGTTAGTCTCTGTCTATTACCCCACATGAGTGTCCTTGAATCATAAGTGGTGTCCCATATTCCCGTTACTCCCAGTCTTTTCCATGGATTCAATAATTCTGACTTCCAGATAGATTCCTGGAGGCTCAGGGCACAGTGGCCATGAAGTGGCTTAACATAAATAATTATTTCTATTGTGACTTGTAACTGGAGACAAGGCAGGGCACATGGGGCTGCAAGAGGAGACAGGGTGTGTGTGTGTGTGTGTGTGTGTGGCTGTCAGTGCCCCTTTGACCGTATTCTCTGTAGATCTTGTATATTCTATCCTGAAAAAAATATACAGTTTCAATGGTGTGTGTGTGTGTGCGCGCAAAGCTTTCATCAAGGCAAAGGGTGGCTACTTTGAAGAATATATTTTGATTTGTTTTACACGTTTTTGGTTACTACATGAATCCATATGCGTTATTTCATAGTCTTCACTATTATTCCACAAATGTAGAAAATAGTCCAAATAACGAAGAACCCTTGAATGAGTAGGTGTGTCCAAAGTTTTGACTGGTACTATATGTGTGTGTGTGTTATTCTCTCCACTATCCCTCATTTTGAGATAATGTCCTTATCTTTGTTTACCTTATGGACTAGAAAGACAACGCACAATCTTCCATTCCAAATACTGTAGCGGCCCCACCAGTTAAACCTTTTGTTAACCATTTAGGAGTGAAAAACACTTCATGTTCTTGTTTCAATTTCAATTACAGAAGTGATTTGAAAAAGCACCCAGGTGGCGCAGAAGTGTAAGGCATGGCACCTCAGTGCTAGAGGTGTCACAACAGACCCTGGTTCAACTCCAGGCTGTATCACACCCGGTTGTGATTGGGAGTCCCATAGGGCGGTGCATGATTGGCCCAGTGTTGTTAGGGTTTGGCTGGGGTACGCCGTCATTGTAAATAAGAATTTGTTTTTAACTGGCTTGCCTAGTTAATTAAAATAAATAAAGCAGAGGTAGGTAGTTTAATTTACACATTTTAATACAAACATTTCTACGATACAATTATTTTCCATTTGAGCTCGTTCTGACTGTCTGACTCCTGTTTTAGAGATGATCTTGAAAGAGAAAACAAGAGGTAGCAAACAGACAGAGAGCAGGCTAATGGTCCCTGGGAGAGAGATGCGAGCTGAGCTGCCATGACCACCGGTAGGTGTTGTGTTTATAGAGATCACTCCATTGATATCCCTCAGGTCTTGTTATAAAGGAGAGGAGACAGAAAGAGAAAGACAGGGAAAAAGACAGAGGAAAGTGACAGATAATAAGCCAATTCAACATCAGTACACCAACACATGGGATAATAACTAGAAGGTGTGTGCAGTTTGCTTGATCACAGTGCCTGTGACTTGCTCTGCTGTGCGTCCTTCTGGCATGATAATAAAGGATTTATAGGGTGTATAAGATGTTAATAAAAAATATGAATTGTGTTATTTTAGAGAACACTCCAATAGTTATTGGGGTGAAAGGATCAAATAAGTAACCTCAGACATATAGAACATGTTTTATCCTATCTCTTTGTTGTTAACTACAGGATAAAACAAGGCTCAGTGCTGTTATCCTTGCAAGGGGAGGGTGCCTGAGTATTAAAAACAGAGGTGCCAATAAAACTCTTAGCAAATGTATTAGTATAAAATAATATAGCTTTCCAACTTTTTTTAGTATACAATATAGCTCAGTATTTGTATTGTTTATTTTATACAGTCTTTTTTGCTCATCTTTATCAAGGATGCCAATAATTTAGGTTGTGACTGTACAGTATGTGCAGAGATTGACCTCTCATCCCTGTTGAGCGGTTATCTGGCCAGAGGGCTCCATTGGTAATTAACACAGAGAGAACAGCCTTCAGTTATTAAGACTTACATTCACACACTACAAAAAACACACACACAGGAGGAGGCTGGTGGGAGGAGCTATAGGAAGACAGGCTCATTGTAATGGCTGGAATGGAATAAATGGAACGGTATCAAACACATCGAACTTACAGAAACCAGGTTTGACTCTGTTCCATTAATTCCATCCATTACAATGAGCCAACCCTTCTATAGCTCCTCCCACCATCCTCGACTGACACACACACGCACACACACACACGCACACGCACACACGCACGCACACACACATACGCAAGCACACTCACACACGCACGCACGCACGCACACACACACACACGCGCACTCTAAAGATAGATGGCATCCCCCCTCCAATCTCAATGATACAGAACACGTTAGTGGTTTATAGCATCCTCTCCCTCTTCAGTCCACCAACCCTCACCCCAGGGGTCAACAATAATCTACATTTCAATGAAAGTGGAAAACAGGGTTTAAAGATGCTCAATGAATGGTGATAATGCTCTGTCCCGGGGTGTAGGAGGTTTCAACTGCTGCGCTGAGGAAAAGTGGACTGCTGCGTTTAGGCATAATTATTTCATTATCTGAAATCCTGCTAACACCAGAGTAGTGGCACAGTGAGACTACAGATTAGCCCAAACCACAATTATTATTACAATTAGAATTGGAATAGCAGGCCCAGAAACTTGGCCTTGGGAAAATGTGAATGTCAAGACTGCAATTAAAGTGTGGAGAAGGAGGAAAAGCAAGTGACAGGAGTTTGGGAGTAAATATTGTGTGAGTTTGGGGGGGGGGGGGTACTTGTTTGTCTCACCGCTGATTGGTTGAGATTGTTTTGACATGGATGGCTGTTGTGATGAATAAGGGTTGTCTGGGAGAGACAAGCATGTCAGGTGTTACAGGTGAAACTTGTAGGCCCGCATAGTAGTGCAAGAACTCATAATGGCATTTCTTGTATGGGAAAAACATTATTCTCGTGGTCAATCCAAAGAGGCAAGTATGTCTAGGCAACAATTCAACATCAGTACACCAACACATAACTATAACTAGGTGTGTGCAGTTTGCAGTGCCTGCGATTTGTTCTACTGTGCATGCTTGTCTGTGTAAACATTTCCCAGTATGGGCCTTCAGCTATGATAATAAAGAATTTATAGAGGGTGTATACGTCGTTAATAAAAACATTTCATGATGTTCTTTTGGAGAACACTCCAATAGTTATTGGGGTGAAAGGATAAATTAAGTAACCTCAGACATATAGAAAATATGTTTTTCTTGTGTGTTGTTAACTACAGGATAAAACAAGGCTCAGTGCTGTTATCCTCGAAATTCAAGTGTGCTGGAGTATTCCATTTGACATAATAAAATAGAACCCAGCTGCAACATGCGGTCATGTTAAACCAATCATCAGAAAACACAAGACAAACGCATATTTAGTGGTAAATATCTTTGAACATAAGTTCATACAGGAAAGTGAGAGAGAGAACACATGTCGACATTTGAACAGGGGGATTTCCACACGTTCTAACATTTCAATGTTTTTTAACAATCTCATTCTGATGAGACAAAGTTAATGGTATTAGCTGTCAGCGGCGCTGCTATGGTAACGGCGGTAAAGAATGGCTCCGTTATAGGCCATAATTACTACCAGTTCTGCTGAGGTCATGACCGGTCTGTGAGAAAACGTGTCATACTGAAACAAAGGAAAGTCTAATAGCGTATCACATTGCCAGCAGCATACCACCCTGCATCCCACTGCTGGCTTGTATCTGAAGCTAAGCAGGGTTGGTCCTGGTCTGTCCCTGGATGGGGGACCAGATGCTGCTGGAAGTGGTGCTGGAGGGCCCAGAGGAGGGACGTTTTCCTCTGGTCAAAAAATATGTATATCCCAATGCCCCAGGGCAATGACATTGCCCTGTGTACGGTGCTGTCTTTTGGATGGGACGTTAAACGGGTGTCCTGACTCTCTGTGGTCACTAAATATTCCATGGCACTTATCGTAAGAGTAGGGGTGTTAACCCCAGTGTCCTGGCTACATTCCTAATCTGTCCCTCATACCATTGTGGCCACCTAATCATCCCCAGCTTCCAATTGGCTCATTCATCCCCCTCCTCTCCCCTATTCCCCAGATTATTGTTGGAAATGAGAATGTGTTCTCAGTCAACGTACCTAGTAAAAAAACGTATAAAATATTCACTGAATCCATACAGTACATACTGTATGTATCCATTTCCCACTTCAGCAAACACCACTGGCTCTCCAAGGACACTTGGTAAAAGATAATGTATCAACAATTCAGTAAGTTATGATGTTTTAAGTCTGTCCCAGGGAAAGTAAGAAAAATGTAATGTATTGGATTGCAAACTGTCTAAACATATACCATACACATACACATTCCATTATTACTATATCCTAGATGGTTTTGTCAAATTGAGCTCGACTTACTATTGAAGAAGTAATACAGTCATCATCCCTTCACATAAACGGGCTTCAGCCATACTTTACAGGAGAACTGAAAGGACATTAAAGCTGGGTAGCTTCGCTCAGAGTAGAGGTGAGGAGAGGATCAACTCGAGAGGCATTAGCTGGTGGAAATCATTGGGTATTGGAATAGGTCATCATCAAACTAATGACTGAGGCTTAAGTGGACCCAGGTCAAACATTCCCTTTCTTCAAAGTTGTTATGAAATGGCACCCTATTCCCTATTTAGTGCGCTACTTTTACCCAAGGCCCATGGTCAAAACAACCATTTGGGACACATGGACCCTGGACTAAAGGAGGGTGCATATACAGTGCATTCGGAAAGTATTCATACCCCTTGACTTTTTCCACATTTTGTTACATTCCAGCCTTATTCTAAATTTGATTAAATCATTTTTCCCGCTCATTGTTCTACACACAATACCCCATAAGGACGAAGCAAAAACAGGTTTTTAGACATTTTTGCAAATGTATTAAAAATACAAAACTTAAATATCACATTTACATAAGTATTCAGACCCTTTACTCAGTACTTTGTTGAAGCACCTTTGGCAGCGATTACAGCCTTGAGTTTTCTTGGGTATGACGCTACAAACTTGCCACACCTGTATTTGGGAAGTTTCTCCCATTCTTCTCTGCAAATCCTCTCAATCGCTGTCAGGTTGGATGAGGAGCGTCGTTGCACAGCTATTTTCAGGTCTCTCCAGAGATGTTTGATCGGTTTCAAGTCTGGGCTCTGGCTGGGCCACTCGAGGACATGCAAAGACTTGTCCCAAAGCCACTCCTGCATTTTCTTGGTTGTGTGCTTAGAGTCATTGTCCTGTGGATCAGGGGTGGATCAGCTTAATATTGCAGAAAGATTGTTGCTTCCATCAATGTAATTGTATGCATCATTTCCAATCCCCCATATATTATTGGGGTAAATATATATCCATATCCATACACGTATTCATACATATACACATATATACATACACATACCTATATAGATAAACATACTTTTTAAAGAATATACCTTTATTATTCCCTGCAAACCCTACCACCCTTCCCCCAATTGGAGTAAACTAAAAAACACTTAGGCTTCTACCTTCAATTTATACATCTTATACACATTTTACAGACAAAATCTATTTTACAATAGTTGTATTTTGTTTGTTTTTAGTCCTTCCTCTATTTCTGACGTCCATCCAGTTTGATTTTCATTTCCCTGTTGGAAGGTGAACCTTCGCCCCAGTCTGAGGTCCTGAGTGCTCTGAAGCCGGGTTTCTATCAAGGATCTCTCTGTACCAGTGGAGGCCGGTGACTTGAACAATTGAGGAGGATGGGAGACTCACGGTATAGGCACGGAATGCACGGAGACCACAAGGTGTGTTTCAAAAATCATCAAAGACTAATTATTTTAACCAAAAGCATTTAAGACAATTATAGTACAGTATCATGGGGAAGGGGAATGAGAGGGCTACTTACACAGTGTTGGAAAGGGATCACAGCAATGATTGAATGAGGATATGAGGTATGAGGCATGAGTTGAGGTGTTCAGAGGCTTGACCAGTGCAGGACAGGATTTGACTGGGAAGACAAAAACAATAACACAAGACACTACACAGTTAGACAAAATAGCTAAGAATGAGTTAGTCCAAGCAAGGAGTAAATTCATTGATGTGTTATAATGTGATTGTGTATGTGATTGACTCTACATACAGTAATGAGATCAGATTGATAGGGGTACTCACAGTGCTTGGAAGGGAAACATCCAATGTGCCAGTGGATGAGTGGGCACATGAGACATTGTGGCTTCAGTTCATGTCAAGAGAAAGTTGACAATGGTAGTGAAGTGGAGTAGTCATCCCCTCTTAATCAGGGATTCCATTACAGCTGCGCCATCGTAGGTTTGGACAATGAGTTTCTCTATGAAGTTCCACTCAGACATCTCAAAATTCATAAAGTCAAACACAGACCGCGCATCTCGCCAACTTGACACATAAAAGTAGCCCAAGAGACGTTTGTGAATAACTCCCTGATCATCCACATACCACTATGGTGGCACCATAGATCCCAGAGCGGTGGGGCAATTTTTACCCCCTGGGGCCTGGAGATTTCTTTATATGTTAACTGAACTATGGAAAACTCCGGACCCTATAAAGTATGACAGTGATTCATCATAAAACTGTTTTATATGGGCTATGATGGGACCAGTTTTCATAATCAAGTCACATGGTTTAAAAAAAGAGTTCCTCTTAGAGTTCCTCTGTACAGTGTCTGTGTTCTTTTGTCCATCTTAATCTTTGATTTTTATTGGCCAGTCTTAGATATGGCTTTTTCTTTGCAACTCTGCCTAGAAGGCCAGCATCCCGGAGTCGCCTCTTCACTGTTGACGTTGAGACTGGTGTTTTGCGGGTACTATTTAATGAAGCTGCCTGTTGAGGACTTATGAGGCGTCTGTTTCTCAAACTAGACACTCTAATGTACTTGTCCTCTTGCTCAGTTGTGCACTGGATCCTCCCACTCCTCTTTCTATTCTGGTTAGAGCCAGTTTGCGCTGTCTGTGAAGGTCTTAGTACACAGCATTGTGCGAGATCTTCAGTTTCTTGGCAATTTCTCGCATGGAATATCCTTAATTTCTCAGAACAAAAATAGACTGAAGAAGAAAGTTATTTGTTTCTGCCAATTTTGAGCCTGTAATAGAACCCACAAATGTTGATGCTCCAGATACTCAACTAGTCTAATTGCTTCTTTAAATCAGGACAACAGTTTTCAGCTGTGCTAACATAATTGCAAAAGGGTTTTCTAATGATCAATTAGCCTTTTAAAATGATAAACTTGTATTAGCTAACACAACGTGCCATTGGAACACAGTATTGATGATTGATAATAACGGGCCACTGTACACCTATGCTGATATTCCATAAAAAATCAGCTGTTTCCAGCTCCAATAGTCATTTACAACATTAACAATGTCTACATTGTATTTCTGATCAATTTAATGTTATTTGAATGGACAAAAAAGGTGTTTTCTACTACAGGTTATTGTCAATAATATCAAATGTTGCACTGAAATCTAACAGTACAGCTCCCACAATTTTCTTATTATCAATTTCTTTCAACTACTCATCAGTCATTTGCGTCAGTGCAGTACATGTTGAGTGCCCTTTTCTATAAGCATGCTGAAAGTCTGTTAATTTGTTTACAGAGAAGCAGCATTGTATTTGGTCAAACGTTTTTTTCCAACATTTTGCTAAGAGCTGGCAGAAAGCTTATAGGTGTGCTGTTGGAATCAGTAAAGGCTGCTTTACCACTCTTGGGTAGCAGAATTACTGTGGCTTCCCTCCAGGCCTGAGGACAAAGACATTCCTCTAGGCTCAGATTAAAGATATGAAAGATAGGAGTGGCTATAGAGTCAGCTACCATCCTCAGTAGCTTTCCATCTAAGTTGTCAATGCCAGGAGGTTTGTCATTATATATCGATAACAACAATTCTCCCACTCTAACTTTACAAAATTCTAACTTTCTTTCATTATTTGTTTTGTTATGCATGAGTACGATGGCTCACTGTTCTTTATTGGCATTTCCTGCCTAAGTGTGTCCACTTTGCAATGAAGTACTCATTCAAATAATTGGCAACATCAAATGGTTTTATGATGAATAAGCTGTAATGGGAATTTTAATGTTTGTGCTTTTCTGATAACTCATTTCTGTGTTCTATTCATGTGCTGTTCTAATAACCAATTTCCGTGTTCATGCAAGTGACTGATTTAACGAATCCTCACTTATCAGTATCTGCAATTTGGCAGTATGCCCAGACTTTATTTTGAGAACGAAAGAAGATATCTGTCACACCTGCTCCCGCTCCCCCTCCCCGGCGCTCGAAGGCGCCAGGCTCCCCAGCATTACACACACCTGCCTTTCCCCTGTTACGCGCATCAGCGATTATTGGACTCAATCACCTCTGTCATTACCTTGCCTATATCTGTCTGGTTCCCTGCTCTGTTCCCTGCTTCAGCATTAATTGCCGTTTGTCGTTGTGTACCTGTGTGCTGACGCTGTTCCTGTTTTGTTATCTGTCTGTTCCTGAATAAATGTTGACTCCCCGTACCTGCTTCTTATCTCCGGCGTGGGCCGTTACAATATCTCAGTTTCAAGGTCTCAGCTTAGAGAGAAGAAGCATCGTGAGATATTGGCCTGTCACATGTTATGAATCATATTGGTCGGTCATATGAATAAAACAAAATGGTAATTATTCATTCATTACGCTAAATCTTGCAAATATAACGTTTCTATGTATAGCTGTATATAAGACAACTGCTGGGACAGCCCAGACAAAGCTTGTGATTGACATGTGTATATTGGTGTATTGAGTTGGTTGGAACCTTTCCAGCGCACTGACAAATAAAGGATGATTCATTTAAGATGGACTTTGAGTGTCCTTGTGTAAGAATTTCCACAACAAAGCCATCTGATTCGATGAAAGATGGAGTTGAATGTCTTTCTGCCCATAATTTCATTCTTTATATCATTGATCTTGGCTTCATATTACCGTTTCTTCTTATTTTTGTTAAGTTTAGTCACATACAGTCATTTCTCAATTTGCCGTTAAGTCAGCCAGTCAGATGTGCAGCCAGGCTTATTAGCCACTCCTTTTGCCCCATCTCTTTCAACTATAAAGTTTTTCAATTTATCATCAATCCATGGAGCCTTAACAGTTTTATCAGTTAGTTTCTTAACAGGTGAATATTTATCAATAATTGGAAGAAGCAATTTCATAAATTCATCAAGTGCAGGGTCTGGATGCTCCTGATGAATCACATCAGAGTCTCAGCAAATCTTTTGTATGATCTCTTATACACTATTTTAGGCCCAGCTTTTGGAACTTTGGCTTTCCTGGATATAGCTACTACATTGTGATCACTGCATCCAATGGGTAAGGATACAGCTTTAGAACAAAGTTCTACAGTATTCATAAAAATGTGATCGATACATGCGGATGATCTTGTTCCTGTAGTGTTTGTAAACACTTTAGTAGGTTGATTAATAACCTGAACCAGATTACATGCATCCTGATCTGTTTCACTTGTCTTTGTGATTGTCCCCACCCCCCTCCAGGTGTCGCCCATTTTCCCCATTATCCCCTGTGTATTTATACCTGTGTTTCGTCTTGTTTGTTCAAAACCTACCAGCATTTTGTCTCAGCTCCTGCTTTTCCCCAATCTCTCTTTTTCCTCTCCCTCTTGGTTTTGACCCTTGCCTGTCCTGTCTCTGAGCCCGCCTGCCTGACCACTCTGCCTGAGCCTGCATGCTGTCCTGCACCTTTGCCTTACCTCTGGATTACCGATCTCTGCCTGACCTGAGCCTGCCGCCCTGTACCTCTCCCCCACTGCTCTGGACTATTGACCCCTGTCTGCCTTGACCTGTCTATTTGCCTGCCCCTTTGGGATCATTAAACTATTGGTTATCCGACGTGGTCTGCATCTGGGTCTTACCTTCATACCTGATAAGGCACTGGTTACGGTGAGAAGCTTTCTCTTGAAAGGACAGCTTGAAGAAAACCAGTCAATATTGAGGTCCCCAAGAAAGTAGACCTCTCTGTTTACATCACATACACTGTCAAGCATTTCACACACATTATTTAGATACGGACCTCTTAGCACTTGATGGCCAAGTGAACCTGCAACCACAACACTTCAATAACACTTGACATAAGATCTTCTCTAAGCATTACAGGGATATGGCTCTGAATATATACAGCAACAACCCCCCATAAGCATTTCTGTCTCTTCTGTAGATGTTATATTGCTACTTCCCTATCATCAAATGAATTATCTATGTGAGTCTCAGAAATGGATAATATATAAATACATATTTTAATATAAGTATATATTAATATGGGCTATTTTCATCCCTGGGTAGCTTATCAGAGATAGACATAATATGGAAAAGAGCAAACAAAGCAAGAGAAAATAATATACATGCAACACTCCATTTAATCAATTGGTGTGTGTGTGTTGCAGGTTTTTCGTTTTTCCCCCACCTTTATTTAACCAGGTAGGCTAGTTGAGAACAAGTTCTCATTTACAACTGCGACCTGGCCAAGATAAAGCATAGCAGTGTGAACAGACAACAACACAGAGTTACACATGGAGTAAACAATAAACAAGTCAATAACACAGTGGAAAGAAAAAAATAGTCTATATACATTGTGTGCAAAAGGCATGAGGAGGTAGGCGGATAATTACAATTTTGCAGATTAACACTGGAGTGATAAATGATCAGATGGTCATGTACAAGTAGAGATACTGGTGTGCAAAAGAGCAGAAAAGTAAATAAATATAAACAGTATGGAGATGAGGTAGGTAAATTGGGTGGGCTATTTACCGATGGACTATGTACAGCTGCAGCAATCGGTTAGCTGCTCAGATATCAGATATTTGAAGTTGGTGAGGGAGATGAAAGTCTCTAACTTCAACGATTTTTGCAATTCGAGCTACAGACACATGGTTTGGCTCTCTCATCCCTTCCAGGCTTCTGGGAGGGAGGGTGGACAATGAGGCTGTCATAGTGGATGCAATCACCCCACGTGCTCTGGCAGGTTTCATGGCTGGGATAAGTTCTTTCCTCTTCTGGTGCATAGCTTCAGGATAGTCCTCATTGAGGAAGATATATGTTCCTCTCAAGTTCTTGGCTTCCAGAACAGCAATCGTGTCCTTGAATCTCAGGAACTTGACCACTATTGGCCTGGGCCTGTCACCTGGGCCCATGGTGGGTTTTCCAGTCCTGTGGTTGTGCTCCACCTTAATCTTCGTATGGTCCATCTTCAATTTCTTTAACATTGTCCATCCAGGTCTCATGTGGAGATTCTGAAATTCCGTCCACAACCATGTTATTCCGCCTTAAATGTCCCTCTGATTTCTGCGTCATTGTAATCATGGATTCACACATAGAACTGATGTCCTCTCTCAATGACTTACAGATTGCTTTCATCTTTCCATTCCAATGTTTCAACTCATCGAGCTGACCCTGGGAGAACTGCAAGCTGTTCTTCAGGTCCTGGACCTCTCTGGTCAGGCCGTCCATTCTTTTTCTAAGTTGAATCCACCAGTATTGTTGTAACAACTGTTGTTGTAACATCCTTCACCTGTGACAGAGAGACACCACTATCTTCAACAGTTCTCCCGCCGGCTCTGGTCTTTGTCATAGTTGCTAGCAACATAGGTTACACTGATACTCCTCACAGTTCCAGACAGAGCAGGCCACAGAGAAGATTGAAAACAACAAACAGCAGGTATCTAGACAGACACCAACCCGGGACAATCCGCAGTCCCAGCCACAATTGCTAACTGTTTCGCGGACCTTGTTCAAGCCCACAAGAAACCCTGCTAGCTTGATAGGCAGCTAGCTAGCAGCTAGGCTACCTGCTATGCCAAATAACTCCTCAGACCCGGCCTTGGTGAACAGGATCATGGGACAGAGAGCAGCAGTACCAGCAACTGATGCAAACTGTGTTGCGGGATCCAAAATTAAATGTTAGCTAGCTGCTAAAAAACTTTCCAAAACAACAAACCGAGCTCTCCCTCATTCTGCATTCAACAGGAAGTCAATTGAATTTACCACAGGTGGACTCCAAGTTGTAGAAACATCTCAGGGATGATCAATGGAAACAGGATGTACCTGAGCACAATTTTGAGTCTCATAGCAAAGCGTTTGAATGTAAATTAGGTATATCATTTTTTTTTAAATATTTTATGCATTTGCAAACATTTCTAAATGTTTTCGCTTCGTCATTATGGGGTATTGTGTGTAGATTGATGAGGAAAAAAGTAATTTAATCCATTTTAGAATAAGGCTGTAACGTAACAACATGGAAAACGTCAAGGAGTCTGAATCATTTCAGAAAGCACAGTATCTAGGAGGTAGGGGGTGACATTCCCCTAGGAGGTAGGGGGTGACATTCAGACACAGCAGGAGAAGGTCTAGTAGTCATTTCTGATGTTGTTTCTCTCATTCAGGGAAAATGGAAGGAGACCAACTCTCAGCTGCTGCTGGCTATTTGCTGTTGCTGCCTCTTTGGTCCATGCAGGAATACAGGTCATAACCATAACATTAGCGCTTAAGTGTTATGATGTTCTGAGAAGGGCTAATGGTTAATGGGAAGTTAATGACTATGGGTGTGAGAGGGATTGTGAGGTGTGGAGGAGTGTGGGGTTCTGGAATCCTAAGCAGTTCCATTCGAGAACATGTGACAGTACATGACTATGATATAATGGGGGGCAAGATGGAATTGTACTGGGGGCTGAGGGTGCTGTGTGTGCCCCTCGCTTTGGCTATGATGGAACTGACATATCTAACCTCTCTAGGGAGAGATCCATAATTACTTATTCATCATAGAGCTCCTTCCTCTGCTTAAGAGGCCGGATCAGGTTACCTCTCCAACAGGTGCAAGCAACGATATTCCCCAACTCTTCTGAGTTTCAAAGAGAAAGATATTGACAGTTTCAAAGAGAAAGATACAGAGCAATACTGGGTCTGGGAGACTAATAGAAAAGATAGGGAAAATCCAAACTGAAGACTTAAATGCAAAAATAGAAATGAGTTATTACGGCATACATATTAGGCTGGGACATCACACTTTACAATCAGTGGAGGATGCTGAGGGGAGGATGGTTTATAATGATGAGTGAATGGAATGGTATCAAAAACATCTGCTGGATACCATTCCAGTCATTCCACTCCAGCCATTATTATGAGCCGTTCTAACATGTATAAGTGTAACATGTATAAGTGTAAAATGTATAAGTGTAACTAGCGTGAATAGAGAAAATCATTTTATGTTTCCCTCTGTCTGCCTGTCCCTCCCTCCCTCTTAATCTGTAAATTAAACTGTCAGTAGCAGTCAGTCTTTAGCGTCAGCGGTGTCGTTCGGCACTGCTGTGTCCTTGCGGAAATCAACGCTAAGATAATCAAGCTGTGCAGGTCAGGGGGAACGGTAGGAGCAGAGGCAGGAAGTTGTGTTTATAGGCCGCTTAGGAGCCCCATTCTGATTGGCTCTTGTCTCCATGGACTCTTCCGCTCATCAGCCAGACTTTATGCACACACACACACACACACGCACACACGCACACACGCACACACACACACACACACACACACACACACACACACACACACACACACACACACACACACACACACACACACACACACACACACACACACACACACACACACACACACACACACAGGGGCGGATAGTCCATCTGGCAATTCTGACAAATGCCAGATGTGCTGGACAATTTTTTGTTGTTGTGTGAGCTGGTCGAAATTGACACACACACGTTTTCTATACAGTGAGGGAAAAAAGTATGTTTGCCCACTGACAAAGAAATTACCAGTCTATAATTTTATTGGTAGGTTTATTTGATCAGTGAGAGACAGAACAACAACAAAAAATCCAGAAAAACACGTCAAAAATGCAATTGCGGGACAAACACAGCTTTGAAAACTTCTTCCTTTGTCCCTGTAGAAAAGAGGAGGGTCTCAAATTTCTGTAGATATACGTTTCATTTGTCAACTGTCAATATTCAGCTCAAAAGCAATTATTTTACAATCAAGATATTTTAAATGGCGCTGACATATAGATCTAGGATCTTAATTTGACCAGTTATTCACAGCAGGAAAATAATCCTGCAGCAACAGGAAACTGTATTACAGTGTGGATTATAATTCATGGAAATGTTTGTAGGGGTTGATACATTTTCAGTTAGGACAGATCAAGTATGAGCATTTTAAGTATTTTTACACCTTGAAAATACTACACGTTTGCATTTCCTGCAGTGCATGTAATGTCCAGCAACAATAGGCTGATCAAGCAACTATAGTCTAATTGTCAACGCAAAATTCATGACAATCAGTGGATTAGGTTGCACATCAAAATATCTTGAATCATGCATTCCTGCATAGTCGTATAATTTCTTGAATACCTCAGTAGTCTTGCCACTCCCACAGGCTTCTAATTGTCTCCAATAACCCTAGGCCAAACCCCTTCCCTCCATACCTGTTACCACTCCTTTTATCACCTCTCCTCTACCTCTCATATGTTACCCCATTTCATCTGCATGCTCCTTCCTACAGGATCAGTTTATGCTTAGTGATGCCATGGGGGCGGCTCAATTTTTCCTCCTTCCATTGTGTGCGATATAATCAAGTGCCCTTTATATTATACTGTTAGGAGAATGTCCTAAATAATATATATATATATATATATATATATATATATATATACCCTGCTCAAAAAAATAAAGGGATCACTTAAACAACACAATGTAACTCCAAGTCAATCACACTTCTGTGAAATCAAACTGTCCACTTAGGATGCAACACTGATTGACAATAAATTTTACATGCTGTTGTGCAAATGGAATAGACAACAGGTGGAAATTATAGGCAATTAGCAAGACACCCCCAACAAAGGAGTGGTTCTGCAGGTGGTGACCACAGACCACTTCCCAAATTCGCCACTGGTGCCCTGTGCTCTTCACAGATGAAAGCAGGTTCACACTGAGCACATGTGACAGAAGCCGTGGAGAATGTTCTGCTGCCTGCAACATCCTCCATCATGACCGGTTTGGCGGGGGGTCAGTCATGATGTGGGGTGGCATTTCTTTGGGGGGCCGCACAGCCCTCCATGTGCTCGCCAGAGGTAGCCTGACTGCCATTACGTCCCGAGATGAGATCCTCAGACCCCTAGTGAGACCATATGCTGGTGCGGTTGGCCCTGGGTTCCTCCTAATGCAAGACAATGCTAGACAGCTGGTGCTGTACTGCAGCACCAGCTGTGCCACCAGAGACCCTGGATTCGCGCCCAGGCTCTGTCGTAACCGGCCGCGGCCGGGATGTCCGTGGGGCAAAGCGACAATTGGCCTAGCATCGTCCGGGTTAGGGTTTGGCCGGTAGGGATATCCTTGTCTCATCGCGCACCAGCGACTCCTGTGGCGGGCCGGGCACAGTGCACGTAACAGACACACAGTGCACGCTAACCAAGGTTGCCAGGTGCACAGTGTTTCCTCCGAAACATTGGTGCGGCTGGCTTCCGGGTTGGATGCGTGCTGTGTGAAGGAGCAGTGGTTGGTTGGGTTGTGTATCGGAGGACGCATGACTTTCGACCTTCGTCTCTCCCGAGCCCGTACGGGAGTTGTAGGGATGACAAAAGATAGTAGCTACTAACAATTGGATACCACGAAATTGCAGAGAAAAAGGGTCTAACATTTAAAAAAAAAGTAGCTATGATGACAGCTTTGCACACTCTTGGCATTCTCTCAACCAGCTTCATGAGGTAGTCACCTGAAATATATTTCAATTAAAACAGGTGCTCCTTGTTAATTTATGGAATTTCTTTCCTTCATAGAAATGACAGTCCATCATTACTTTAAGACATAAAGGTCAGTCAATCCGGTAAATTAAGAACTTTAAACCTTTCTTCCCAGAAACCATCAAGCTCTATGATGAAACTGGCTCTCGTGAGGACAGCCACAGGAAATGAAGACACAGAGTTACCTCTGCTGCAGAGGATAAGTTCATTAGAGTTAACTGCACCTCAGATTGCACCCGAAATAAATGCTTCACAGAGTTCAAGTAACAGACACATCTCACCATCAACTGTTCAGAGGAAACTATGTAAATCAGTCCTTCATGGTTGAATTACTGCAAATAAACCAGTATTAAAGGACCAATAAGAAGAAGAGTCTTGCTTGGGCCAAGAAACACGAGCAATGGACATTAGACCGGTGGAAATCTGTCCTTTGGTCTGATGAGTCCAAATTTGAGATGTTTGGTTCCACCCTCCTTGTCGTTGTGAGATGCAGAGTAGGTGAACGGATGATCTCTGCATGTGTGGTTCCCACCGTGAAGCATGGAGGATGAGGTGTGATGGTGTGGGGGTGCTTTGCCAATGACACTGTCTGTGTTTTATTTTGAATTAAAGGCACACTTAGTTAACCAGCATGGCTACCACAGCATTCTGCAGCGATACACAATCCCATCTGGTTTGCACTTAGTGGGACTATCATTTGTTTTCAACAGGAAAATGACCCAAAACACACATCCATCCAGGCTGTGTAAGGGCTATTTGACCATGAAGGAGAGTGATGGTGCTGCATCAGATGACCTGCCCTCTACAACCATCAATTGAGAAGGTTTAGGATGAGTTGGACTGCAGAGTGAAGGAAAAACAGTCTAGTGCTCAGCATATGTGGGAACTCCTTCAAGACTGTTGCAAAAGCATTCCAGGTGAAGCCGGATGAGAGAATGTGTGCAAAGCTGTCATCAAGGCTACTTTGAAGAATCTCAAATATAAAATATATTTTGATTTGTTTATTGGTTTATTGGTTACTACATGATTCCATGTGTTATTTCATAGTTCTGATGTCTTCACTATTATTCTACAATGTAGAAAATAGTAAAAATAAAGAAAAATCCTTGCATGAGTGCGTGTGTCCAAACTTTTGTCTGGTACTGTACAGTACATATAATTTGTTGCCCTACGTTATATCTATGTCCTCAGTTTGATTTTGCTAACATTTACATTACATTTAAGTCATTTAGCAGACGCTCTTATCCAGAGCGACTTACAAATTGGTGAATTCACCTTCTGACATCCAGTGGAACAGCCACTTTACAATAGTGCATCTAAATCATATGCACCGTTATGGCAGCTTCCTTAGCTATATGTTAAGTCCATTCCCCTGAAGCTTTACGTTGTGTGCCAAATGTTTCCTTTTTGTATTTCCCTTCCAGACCAGCACATCCTAAAACACATCCTTCCTAAAACCACCACATTCTATCTCCATGGCCTTACAAGCCACAACTCGTAACCCATCCTTCCTCACCTTCCTCTGTTCCTTCCTGTGTGTGTGTGTGAAACTGGATTCCTTCTCCATATCCTCATTTGCATTCTGATCGAAGCTCAGGGGTTGGGTTAAATGCGGAAGACACATTTCAGCTGAATACATTCAGCTGGACAACTGACTAGGTATCCCCCTTTCTATTTCCCTTTCCATGGTGGCAGCAACAGTCCTGAACCTAGCTTGCAGTCTGTCCTTTCTTCAAGTCTATTTATTATACCTAATAAAGCACTGACTTTATAAGATTAATACTCAAAGTCATGGGCTGGTGCCACCAACTAAAAGTTAGTGACACCAGGGGGGAATGTTAGTGTGTCAGTCCAGTAATGGTAATTAACACCTAGGATAGGTTTTGATTCTGGGGAACACATATGACAGGGCAGGCACATATTCAACAGTGTTGTAGCCTAAGTTTTATAACATGAGGCTTAAAGGGTAGGTAGCATAAACGTAACATATGGATTTGCATTAGTATATGCATAAAAAGTCCCAATGCAAAGTTATACCACACTTTTATATTTAGAGTTATTTTATAAAACTGATCAGAACCCCGAAGTAATGTCGGGAAAAACACATGGGGTGTAATGTAATATGGAGGACCCAGCAAGCCAGCCTACTCTCTATGATTTAAACTCCAACAAATCAAAAGAAATCAGCCAAGACCTCAGAAGTGTTTTTTTAAACCACCACGAATCTGGTTCCTCCTTGGGTGCAATTTCCAAACGCCTGAAGGTACCACAATCACCTGTACAAACAATAGTATGCAAGTATAAATACCATGGGAACACACAGCCGTCATACCGCTCAGGAAGGAGACGTGTTCTGTCTCCTAGAGATGAACGTACTTTGGTGTGAAAAATGCAAATCAATCCCAGAACAGGTACAAAAGTATCTATATCCACAGTAAAATGAGTCCTCTATCGACATAACCTGAACGGTCGCTCAGCAAGGAAGAAGCCACTGCTCCAAAACCGCCATAAAATATCATACTTTTTGAAGAAATGACCTCTGGTCTGATGAAACAAAAATAGAACTGTTTGGCCATAATTACCAACTTTATGTTTGGAGGAAAAAGTGGGAGGCTTGCAAGTCAAAGAATACCATCCCAACCATGAAGCACAGGGGTGGCAGCATCATGTTGTGGGGGTGCTTTGCTGCAGGAGTGACTGGTGCACTTCACAAAATAGATGGCATCATGAGGGAGGGAAATTATGTGGATATATTGAAGCAACATCTCAAGACATCAGTCAGGAAGTTAAAGCTTGGTTGGGTCTTCCAAATGGACAATGACCCAAAGCATACTTCCAAAGTTGGCAAGATGGCTTAAGGACCACACAGTCAGGGTATTTGAGTAGCCATCACAAAGCCCTGACCTCAATCCTATAGAAATTTTGTGGGCAGAACTGAAAAAGCGTGTGCGAGCAAGGAGGCCTACAAACCTGACTCAGCTACACCAGCTTTGTCAGAAGGAATGGGAACAAAATTCACCAAATGTATTGCGGGAAGCTTGTGGAAGGCTACCGAAACATTTGACCCAAGTTAAATAATTTAAAGGCAATGATACCAAAAACTAATTGAGTGTATATAAACTTCTGACCTACTGGGAATGTGATGAAATAAATACAAGTTGAAATAAATCATTCTCTCGACTATTATTCTGACATTTCACATTCTTAAAGTAAAGTGGTGATCCTAACTGACCTAAGACGTGGAATTCTTACTGGGATTAAATGTCAAGAATTGTGAAAAACTGAGTTTAATTGTATTTGGCTTAGGTGTATGTAAACTTCCGACTTCAACTGTATGTGCAGTTTTTAGCTAGCAAACTAGCCAGTAACAAAAAAGAAGCTCACCAGCCAGCTAACGTTAGCTATTTAGCCAACAAACATTAGCTCTTAGCCTAGCAAGCCTCGCAAACCAGCATGGCTATGGTCGGCACGCTAGAGCCCAACTACTTGAGTTCAGTTAGATCACAACTAACACATAACCACAAATGAAAAGAGCAGAGACTCACAGATTGTCGGCTGGAGGCTAATCCAATTGCTATAACGGAAAATCCCAAGTAGATTGCAGATGTCAGTCAGTTAGCATGCTAGCACTACGACAAGTTGCTTTTGGAGTTTTTCTGATGTAGGCTGAAAAGTTGACAAAACAAAACGGAGAACAGACAAGGTACCGCCGTTAGAGAAAGCAGGTATGATTTTTTTCAGTTTTGAGCCCATGGCAAGAAGGCACCAGAGCCTGCAGTGCTAACGCGTTCTCAATAGATTAAAGTCCCAAAGTCAATGAAGAGCATGAGGTGTGGCTAACATTAGCAAGCTTGAGCTAGCTTGTAGTTATAGGTAACCAGATCGTGACTACAACTAAGTTACTAAGTCTTTGACCACACTGCTGTTACTTTGGTGATTCAAAATCTTGCTTCCTACCCTTTAAGCAGACACAGACAGACAAACACAGACAGACAGACAGACAGACAGACAGACAGACAGACAGACAGACAGACAGACAAGAGTGATGTGGGCTGGTGTGGATCAAATTTCAGAGCCAAATTCTTGTCCCAGTCCACACCTGCCTACACACACACAGCCAGACTTTATGTAGAAATCACTCTTGCCTCACCTCGTTAATAGGACTGGGGCTAATTGCTAATTACCGATTCCTAACGAAGGAACGGAGTGCGTACAGCAGGAAGGAGCTGATGAATCAGAGGTGTTTCAAACGAACGCCCCTGAACGCACCCCTGAATCACCCGAATAATTTCTAAATTAGCCAAGACTAAACAGAGATACACTCACTCAAAGGCATGCTGTGCACCATGAAAATGGGAAGATTATAAGGGAAAATAGAGAAAGAAAGACCTGTCGAAAAAATTGTATAATGTAGACGCTAACCTTTCAAGAACTATTACCTTTTCAGTTTGACTGTTCATTATCTTTTGGAAGTTAATCTGAATAGGTTAGCGCCCTATATGTTTTTTATTTAACAGTGTTGCTTTAAACCAAGGAAACCAACTATGGTTGGTGAGGTGCATAGAGTTGCATAGAAAGAGGGCACATCTTTCTAATAAACTCTATGGCTATGTCTCATTTATCTCTCCTTCCTCCCAAAGTGTGCTTTTGTTTATTTCCCTTCACTGATATGAAAGTCATTGACATAAATATGGTGGAAACCCACACTAGCTCATACCTCCACCAATCCAATGCTTTTAGATTTGTGGGAAGTGGTGAATGAGTGCACACTTCAGGAGAAAGGAGACATTATTGGGATGAACCCCTTGATTTAAACCAAAGATGGTTGATAAATGAAGAGTTCACTCAGGCTTTTCACTATAGCAAAAAAATGGTCAGTTACTGTCTGCTTAACGGGGTGGCTCTCCTATAAAGATCAATGCGATAGCATCTGGGTCTGGTATATTTAGTTCATTGACTTTAATTGAAACACAAATAACCAGAAAAAAAACTGCGAGGGGGGTGTCTCGCTTCCTCTACCGTCTCTGTTTCAAATGCTATCTTCCATCCATTGGCACTTCCTGTTACTGACACTTGTTGCCTCAATGAAGGAGGGACTAAATTACTAACCTTGAGAAGCAAAATGCAAATGAAGGAAATCACTCTTCCTGTTGTTAATTCCTGTATATTTAACATTCAAGCTTTCTCCTGTTGGCTTGCAGCTAGGTGATTTCCTGTAAGTCCCAGCGATATGGACTTACATTGCAAATCACATAGCTTTCCTTTTTTCTACCCCACAACAGGCACTCAAAAGATGGGCAGATCATAAAACAGCATGCGCTCTCCAAGTATGATGTGAGAGTCATCGATTCTTACAGTACATTCCGGAAAATATATGTTTTTTTCTCTCATAATAAATTTGTCATGATAATGAAAGCCCTGAGTGGGCTATACCAAAAGAGCATGTCCTGATCTCTCGAATGGAAGTCAGTTAGCCATACAAGTACACTGTTCAGTACACCTCTCCTCTTTCGAGCAACTATACCCTCACACAGCGCACACACACACACACACACACACACACACACACACACACACACACACACACACACACACACACACACACACACACACACACACACACACACACACACACACACACACACACACACACAGAGTGCACACACACACACACACACACACACAATGGGGACATCAGTTCTTAGTGGGGCCATTGCACAGCAGCCTCATCAGGCAGAGTGCCACACAGTGCAGATGAATAAGTCTCCATGGACATTCACAGGAGCCCAGGGGCTGTTAGGGGATTTATTGGCAATGACAGTAATGAACTGACTCAGCATTCAACTCATGTCTTGCCCGGGACGTCCTCAGAGTGTTTGTAACACACACGCGCATGCGCACACACACACTGAACGTTCGATGACAAACAATGTCCGAACAAGCAAACGTTGAATGTGAAAAGCATACTGTTCTCTATCACCAGCAAATCACACATTCCATAGGTAAACCTATATTCTTTCCACTAATTCTTTCACAAGCTTCTCTTTCCTTTCCCCTATCCCAATTCCACTTACATGGGGTGCATCCCAAACGGCACCATATTCCCTTTTTACTGCACTTTAGGGCTCTGGAAACAAAGTAGTGCACTGTCGAGTAGACAGAATATGTTGCCATTTGGGAGACACCCACCTTTCCTTTACCTCTCCTGATTCCATTCAAATAGCCAGCCTACTCTGGTGAAATAACTGTCTTCATCATGTAGAAATATGGTCTCAGACAATAGAGTAGAGCTGCAGCTTAGAGAGACTCTGGGGGGACCAGGGTGAGAGTACTGCAGCTGTCGTCTAAACAATGATAAATGGAGGAATGACAGGTTTAGATTGTTTTTCTTTGTTTTCCTAGGCCCTGCCACATCAACATCAATTGTCCCCCTGAGCAACGTGATCATAATCCCTTTAATGCCTCAATCTCCATCAACTTCAGTAGGAGAAGAAGGGAGGAGGGACGAGAAACGAGGAGGAATTCCCCTGCCGACCAGCTCCTCCTTCTCCCCCATATGGCTCCTCTCCTCGCCACAACTCCCTGGGTCTCCCCCATCCCATCCTGATGTCATCCCTCCCTCTCCCTTCCTCTCATCTTTTGTATTATTTGTTCCACCACGCGCTCAATTGATGTTCTAACCCGCCTAAACGATGAAAATCATGAGCCAACATCGCTCTCTCTCTCTTCCCATCTTAAACCTTTCTAGTTTCCAAAAGCACCACGGTGGAAGAAAAGATGTCATCGATTCGTAACTCAGTGAACGGTGGGTCACAGGAGACAGGAAATGGTCCCGATTGACCTCTCAGAGGGAGCCAGAGAGACAGTAAAAGTCATCTGTGTTTGTATACACGGCAGAAGGCAGACCTTGTGTACACAGCCGTGGAGTGCACCAATAATGTTTTCCAAAGGAGATGATTCTGTTTTTCTTTTTGCGGTGTCCCTCAGAGACTTCGTTTTGCTGAATTAACAGAAACCAGAGCGGATATGTATTGTTACTGCCGGGGTTAAAGGTCAACGCCATTTTGGAAAGTGTGACAATTGAGACTGACAGACAGAACGGGACCGACGGAAGCTTGGACAGTCATGTAAAATGACGAGTAAAACTTTCCGTTAGGCCAGCCTACAACCCATTGTGTTTCAGCTCAGATTGTTGCCCTAGATACGTTTATTTAACCTTTACTGCGTCATTGGTCTGTGTGGTTCGTGTGGAACAAGAAAAATGGGGAAACGTGATTGAAAGTCAATACATAGAATGAGAGCCATTGATCAATGTAGATGGTGACAGTGGGAATCCAGACGGAGCCTGACAACCCAAGCCCATTTAATTGTAATGTGTAAAGCCAAGGTATTGAATCTCCTTCTACAGACATCAATACTGGATGGTCCCTACAGGATCAAATGGCCTGCACTGACAATCAGCTTACTCCTGCAATAGACTAATACCACTGAAACAGACTAATACCACTGAAATGAAGGTTTACAATCTCACAGCTGACTGTTACCATTTAATAGGAAGGTTCAATTGCAGAGGACTGTCTACACAAACATGTCAGCTGGACATTAACAGATCCTTAATCTCAATAGAATGTTTGTAATTGTTTATGGAAGTAGGTCTTGGACGCATGCAATGTGTATCCGGGAAAAAGTTACACAAATAAAAGTACGCTCAACAGGAAATAGCAGGAGGTCAAACCAATTTCCAACGTGAAGGAAATTAGATAAACCAATTGAGTAGTGTCCATCTTCCATTTCACCCACCATCTGCTTGTGTTTCGTAGAAGTAATGTGATGATCTACCGTGAGGACCTCCAGAATGGTGGAGGTAGAGCTCATATACGTGATTACCTGTTGGTGGCTTGGGCTCAAAGATAAAGCAACAACTAACTGGAAAGTTTGGGAAATTCCCTGATGTGACAGCGTGTGCCGAGGAAGGACACAAGGTTGACTGTTGTTTCAGGCCTACAGTATCACCATAGAAACATTATAACATTGGTCAAGGAGACGCAGTAGATATCAGCTATAACAACATGGTTAACACACAAAGGGGAGGATGGCTTTGGATCCCAAGCAAACAGTGAGTCTGAACCACCCACGGTGATTCGTCAAGCCTGTCAGTGGGTCCTTGTGAATGTCTTCAATGACAGATCCATCCAAAGACAATCTCCCCCACTGTCTGTCCTGTCTGTGGAGCCGGTTCATATTTCCAGGAGCCCTCAATTCCCCTAAACTGACATCAAAGAAGAGGAGAGAGGCTAGGTCTGGAGGCCACATTTCATTACAGATGGGAGTGAAGGGAGCTGGTGAGAACTAAGAGCTGATTCTCCTCACTGGATATGCATCGCAAATGGCATCCTATTCCCCATATAGTACACTACCAGGGCCCATATGACTCTGATCAAAAGTAGTGCACTAAAGAAGGAATAGGGTGCCATTTGGTACGTAAGAGCAGAGAGGTTGGCTGGTTGGCTGAGTTACAACGTTCCTTCCAGCATCTCCCTGAATGGGCCTCCCTTATTGGTCTAATAGTCTTAAAATGAGCAGGTGCTGAAGGACCCCGGTGATTAATAGATCATTCTGAGGAGAGATGAATAAGGGGGCGACCATGAAAACAAGACATCTTATTCAGTGAACTTGCCTTCATCAAAGCAAATACATTATATGGCCATTTTACAACCCAAGGCAAAGGTGAGGGGTAACGGTCAAACTGCTATGACTTTAGATTTGGTCTGAGAATAAGATTCCCAAGTTAGGTCTAATACTCACACATACAGCGATACTTTGTCTCATAAAACACAACTCAACACAACACACTTCACCTCAAATTGAGCATGCCCCCCCCCGCCTCCTCTGGTCCATCTGGTGTGGGAGCGCCAGCTCCTGTCACTGGTGGCCGTCTGAAGCCTCCTCAGAAAGCCCGGCCAGATGTATCCCATTATATGGACATGGTTCCACAAAAATGGTCTTTCATGGCGGCAGACATCACGGTGAAGTCGAGCTGCCTGGTTTGCGCTGAGACGGCGCAGCACAACCGCCCACCCCACACACACAAACACCAGCTGGTGCACATTTAACAGTCCATTGGGTCCTGATGCGCACCATGAACCCCAACGCTGTCGAAACACTATGATGGAACGTTGGGTATCAAAGAGACAGACAGAGAAGGACACTCATCTCCTTCTCCTCTTCTTCCTCCGTCTCCTCTTCGGTGTCTGCCCTCTGTACGTCGACAGGAAATTAAAGGGGAGGGGGAACACTTTGACATTTGGCAACTGGAAAATATGATGAAGAGAGTTTGTATCGACTAACCTTGGAGCCATTTCAACATTGTTGCAGCGCCTATATGTCTTCATGACTGCTGCCTTGGAAAATAACCTAATTTACAAACAAATAAACACATTTGAATAGCAGAGGCGTAGACCAAGACTTTGTATGTTGTAAGATATAAATCCCTGCTTAGCTTTATGGAGAGCCAACAACACATTAAAACACTCATTAACTGTTCAGATGCAATATGGCAGTGAACTGAACATGGGCTCTATTTCAATGGGAACACAGGCTCTGTCCATGCTACCATTCTACTTACACTGTACTACTGTATTTGTCACACATTGTATGCTAGCATGGATGTTGAAAGTACAGGGAATAAAAAATACCCTGTATGCATCCAAAATGACACTCTATTCCCTATATGGGCCCCTATGGGCCCTGGTCAAAAGTAGTGTACTATAAAGAGAAAATGGTGTCATTTGGGATGCAAACCCTGTCCATTTTGTTATATTTCTCTTTTTATCTTCTCCGAGAATTAATGTTCACCTCTTCCACAGACGTCCTATAAAAAGCAGTGGTGTAATGTTGTGGAACCAACAAAGCTTTCCCATGCTACTTGTGCATCACACAGTATTGTCTGGTCAATCTACCATTGCTTCAGACTGGCAGGAGAATTTATCACACAGATAAAGTTAGCCAGCGGCTGAAAGTAAACAGGGAGACAACAAAGCATTTCTCCTTTCTCTCTCACTGCTCTCTTTCTGTCCCTCTCCCTTTCATAAAGTAGTAGGTAAACTACAAACTACAAAACCTGGCTACATTTAACACCAACAACCTGGTGGGAAATCTCTCACTTCCTTTCTTTTAGAGTGAGGCTACAAAACCTGGCTGCATTTAGCACTTAGTAACCTGCTGGCTATAATACCACCCAATTTAGCTGAAGATGTGTTACTGATGCATAAAAAAGTGAGAAATCCACAGCGCTAAGGAGATGGTGAAAGATGCAGCGCCACGTGGGCCAGGAAATAGCATAGCTGGCAATAAAAAAAGTTGAAAATACAAAAAAAAAAACTTTTTACGACATCACATTAAAATGATAGGATATCTTATAAAATACAATTTGTATCCCATTGAGGGTGATTTTTATTTCTTGCCAGATGTGTAAGGAGTTAGGACTGTTACTATTAGCTGCAGGGGTATCGCCCATGCAGCTCTCTACTAAGGCCAAACATGAGCTCAGCTATAGAGGTTCTGGATGCATCCCAAATTGCACCCTACTCCATATGTAGTGTATTACTGTTGACTAGGGCCTGGGTCTCTGGTCAAATTAGTGCACTAAATAGGGAAAAGGGTGCCATTTGGGACGCAACCCTCAGAGGAGAATTAGGGTGGAGGGGAGAAGGATGTTCTGGCTGGCTGCTGTGACCCAGAGGGAGAACAATCTGAAACAGTAACAGGTGTTTAATGTTGTTTTACCAACAAGGCCTCCCAACACCATTCCTTCCTTCCGCCAAGCTGCCAACTCCCCTCCACCTCCCTGATAGATAATGTCCCTTTCTTCCATCTGTAATACAATGAGAAAATTGACTAACTGTATCCTGTTCCAATCCCCTTATTCCCTCCTCTCATTATTCAACTAATTACAGTCACATAATTCACTGGTTCTTCCTTCTCTAATACGTTTGACTAAGCATTAAACTATCAGCAGAAGGGAGGTTTTACACTGACAGAATGATGAACATTTGTTTGGAGTAAAAAGACATTTGGATAGATTTGATGGATAAGAGCAGTAGCGCAGTTCTCCCATCAAAGTTAAGGAAAAAGTTTTGTCTAAATAGCCTTAGACTGAGATTAGCGCTTGAAGTAATTTTGTGTGTGTGTGTGGGTGTGTGTGTGGGTGTGTACATATGTGCATGAGTGTGTATATGTGTTGAAGTATGCAACTGTAACCGCCGAGTATATACAGGTATATACAATGCATTCGGAAAGTATTCAGACCCCTTGACTTTTTGTTATTTTTGTTATTTTACCACCTTATTCAAAAAAAGGATTAAGTAGTGTTTTCCTCTCATTAATCTACACACAATACCGCATAATGACAAAGAAAAAACTGTTTTTTAGAAATGTTTGCACATTTATATACATTTAAGTCCAGCCAGAGGCCAGATTTAAACCTAATCGAACATCTCTTCAGAGACCTGAAAATAGATGTGCAGCAATGCTCCCTATCCAACCTGACAGAGCTTGAGAGGATCTACAGAGAAGAATGGGAGAAACTTCCCAAATACAGGTCTGCCAAGCTTGTAGCATCATACCCAAGAAGACTCAAGGCTGTAATTGCTGCCAAAAGTGCTTCAACAAAGTACTGAGTACTGAATAGTTATGTAAATGTGATATTTCAGTTTTATATATAAAAAACTGACAAAATGTGGAAAAAGTCAAGGGGTCATAATACTTATTGAAGCATATAGAGACCCCAACTGATGTATAGAACAATCTTAAACGTATCTACTTAAACAAGAATCATGAAACGTATAACACAATAAATGCATTTGACTTGGTGAAAATCTGTTTTTTTGGACCTAACTTGCTTACCAGCATCAACCCTACACTAGGGTTTCTACTGGGTTGTGTGCCAGCATCAGAGTGTGCAGCTGAACACTTGGTGTGTTGCTTTTGAGGAAAACATAATCAATCTTCATTAAATATAAATACTGAACATGTTTTTGCATGGATTCCGCGACGCGGTTAGCTTTAATCAGCTAGGACCGCTATTTCTTGTCCCGTAATCCCACTTAACAAACAGGTTGAAGCCTGCTTGACAGAGCCACTAACCTTAGCTAGCTAACTAGCTAAGCTGTTAGCCATCAAGCTAATGAAGTTAGTCCCCGATGAGTTTTGCAATGCAACCCTCTTTGTCTGGAGAAGTAAATGAACAGTTCCAGCGCTGTAGGAGCTGTATCTACTACACTTTGTTTCGGGACAATCTGGATTACTTAGAGTTCCGGCAATTGTTTGCTTGCCGAGGATAATATAATTGAAGTTGCTTCCTTGATCAAGCAGGTCACCAGCCTAAGTAAGAAACTGGGGAAAACGCAGAGTTGAATGTTTACCTTTTCCACGCCAGTTGCTGGAGGGAGTTCGCTCTTGTTGGATTGCCGTTTGTCTTTGTCCGACTGATTGGTGTTGACTGGAGTTTGTTCGCCAAAGGAGCCATCTCCTGCCTCTCCTCCCCATCTGATTGTGGAGTTGAAGGAGCACGGCAAGAGGAGTATGCAACTCAACGATGGTTGCATGTCACGAGCCGTGGAAGCCGAAGATAGCGGCCTTCCGCAAAGTAGGCTATACTCCCAACGAGAGGCCTGGAGCTGATACAAACAACGAATAGTTTCGACGCCCAGGAGCCTGATCTTCCGAGACCTTTGTCCTTGCGGGTACCTGTATCTGCGGCCGCTGTGTCTATACCTTCCCCTACGATACCGAAGTCGATGTTGGCAACCTTCTGTCCCTGTTTTGGATCGAGCTGTGCTTCTCCATCTGTCAGAGGCCTGCACTTGACGCCGGCAGCTACAGGTTAAAGTTATCCTGCCTCTCGCCCGTCCTTATAGGATTCTCCGGATCTTGTGAAGTGGGGAGTGGGCGGATATTCCTCGTTCTTCTTGTCGGCCATGATTTTGGGCAGCTCCATGGTAAGAAATGGGACTGCTCCTGGTGCAAAAACAATGTCCTATCCCGGAGCTTGAGTAAATTACATTACTAAACTGCTCCTGAATGTTTTACGCCAGGACATGGAAAGCGATTCTATCAGAGTCCATGTGGATTTTATTGAAATTATGAAGGGCAGCTCTGAACAGTTGAAACTGGATGTTAAAGAGCTGATTCTCTTCTAGACACTAATAAAAGACCCATCGTATCTGGCCCTGTGGCCTCTCTGAATCATATATATATCCCATTTAGCAGACACTTTTGTCCAAAGCGACTTACAAGTCGGCTGGGGCCACTACTTTTGCATATGGGTGACCCCAGCGGGAATCGAACCCACAACACTTGGCGTTGTAAGCGCGTTGTAAGCGCCATGCTCTACCGACTGAGCCACACATTTGAATCATGGCATTGAACACTTTAGCAGGATTCTTTCTCTTCACAATTGGCTACATGATTTTTGCAGCTCAATGTGTGTAACTTTTGTTGACAATTTTGAAACCTTTTGAAGACAAAGCATGTTTTATAAAGAGGATGTTCCTGGATCCATTCATAGCATTATAAGGCTGCATTGAGACAATAACTTATCAATGACCCAAGCCCAGATCAGTTAATCCTTACCATTGTGTCGCTGAGTTTTCGTAAATATACATTATAACAGAGGCGTTGGTAGACACAATGTAAGTAACCTAATTTATGTCCCTCTAACTGCCCTGAATGCCGCTGCTGATCTAACAGCTATTGTATGCAGTAATCATGTGCCTATGAACCAAAGTTATTCTGTTAGCAATGAGGCATTGTGCCCTAGTAGGAAGTCTACTGTGTGCAGCTAACCCTGCACTAACATAAATAACATGAGCATGTCTACTTCTGCCAAGCTTCCCAGTAAAGCAATGAAACAATCAAGCATCCCAGAAAAGTGCAAAAATAGCCCACGTTAACATATGTAGCTTAAGAAGCAAGGTTCATGGAATTAATAACTTGCTAGTAACAGATGACATTCACATAGTATCTCTGAAATGTACTTAGATAATAGCTTTGATGATACAGTGGTAGCAATACATGGTTATAACATTTACAGAAGAACAGAAATGCCAATAGCGGAGGTGTTGCTGTTTATATTCAGAACCAAATTCCTGTAAAGCTTAGAGAGGATCTCATGTTAAATACTGTTGAAGTAATATGGCTACAGGTTAATCTGCTTCACCTAAAGCCCATTCTTGTGGGAAGCTGCTATAGACCAGCAAGTGCTGACAGTCAGTATCTGGATAATGTGTGAAATGCTTATCAACAGTGAGGTATATTTTCTGGGTGATTTAAATATTGACTGGCTTTCATCAAGCTGCCCACTCAAGAAAAAGCTTCAAACTGTAACCAGTGCCTGCAACCCGGTTCAGGTTATCAGTCAGCCTACCAGGGTAGTTACAAACAGCACAGGAATTACATGATTAACATGTATTAATCAGATCTTTATGAATGCTGGAGAAATTAGCTTGAAAGCAGTATCCAGATCAATCCGATGTAGTGATCACAATATATATTAGCCATATCTATGAAAACCAAGTTCCAAAGGCTGGGCCTAATATAGTGTATAGGTCATACAATAAGTTTTATTGTGATATTTGTTGGTATGTGGTGTGTAATGAGGAGCAACCAGACAGTGCATTTGAGACATTTATGAAATTGCTTATTCCTGTTACTAATAAGAATGCACCCATTAAGAAAATGACTGTAAAAACTGTTATATCCCTGTGGATTGATGAGGAATTGAAAAATTGTATGGTTGAGAGGGATGAGGCAAAAGGAATGGCAAATAAGTCTGGCTGCACAACCGATTGGCAAACTTACTGCAAACTGAGTAAAAAGAAGAAACTATACCATGAAACAAAGATAAATTATATAAAGAATGATAGAAAAAAGCTTTGAGGAACCTTAAATTAAATGTTGGGCAAAAAGGCAAACTCAGCTCCATCATTAATTCAATCAGATGGCTCATTCATCACAAAACACACTGATATTGTCAATTACCTTAATGATTTCTTCATTGGCAAGATTAGCACACTTAGGCATGACATACCAGCAACAAACACTGACACTAGACATCCAAGTATAACTGATCAAATTATGAAATACAAGCGTAATTTCGAATTCCGTAAAGTGTGGAAGAGTTGACATTTTTTGTTGTTGTCTATCAACAAGCCACCGGGGTCTGACAACTTACTGTGGATAATAGCAGACGATATTGCCACTCCTATTTGCCATATCTTCAATTTAAGCCTACTAAAAAGTGTGTGCCCTCAGGCCTGGAGGGAAGCAAAAGTAAATCCGCTACCTAAGAATAGTAAAGCCCCCTTTTCTGGCTCAAATAGCTGACCAATCAGCCTGTTACCAACCCTTAGTAAGCTTTTGGAAAGAATTGTGTTAATTAAACCAGATACAATGCTATTTTACAGTAAACTAATTGACAACAAACCTTCAGGATACTTATAGGGAAGGACATTCAACAAGCACAATACTTACACAAATGACTGATGATCGGCTGAGAGAAAATGATGATAAAAAGATTGTGGGGGCTGTTTATTTTGACTTCAGTGCAGTTTTTTACATTATTGATCATAGTCTGCTGCTGGAAAAACATATATGTTATGGCTTTACACCCCCTGCTATATTGTGGAAGCATTTCGCTACACTCACATTAACATCTGCTAACCATGTGTATGTGACAAATAAAATTTGATTTGATTGATTTGATTTGGATAAAGAGTTACCTGTCTAACAGAACACAGAGGGTGTTCTTTAATGGAAGCCTCTCCAACATAATCCAGTTAGAATCAGGAATTCCTCGGGGCAGCTGTCTAGGCTAATGGGGATTCCTACTAAATACTAAATACAAAATACAAATACCACTTTTTCTATGTGGTTTCTTTGTTCACAGACTCCATGAAATGATGACCTCTTCCTAAATATTTTGGTAAAATTATTAATTTTGTGTATGGTTTCCTAGAAACAAGGGCAGCTCAACTTACCCCTTTTGTTCAACTTACCCCATTCTCCCCTACTTAGAATTTCCAACCTTAACTGATGCAAATATAAAACAATCATATTCACATAATTCACCTTTATGATGTCTGGCAACAAGAATGCATTCAATTTGTTGCGATTATTTTCCTACTTCCGGCACATTCACAAATAAGCAAAACATTGCTAAATATGAATTACATTTGTAAAAACTCTGAAATAATGTGCACAGAATTTTAAGATATGTTAGTTTAATGTTAAGAAAAAATACTGAAAAATATTATTAGCTAGTTAGCTTTGTAGAACAACAATTATCTTAATGTTCATAATACACATTTTGGCACAAGTTCTGTTTTTTGTCATTGACATTCTGTGTCTAACAACATTGTCATTTCAAGCATAGATCTTTGATTGAAAAGGGATAGGCCTACAGCCTGTATGGATAACAACCATTATAAACATCTTAATATTCTAGCTAGCTAACCCACCCAGTGAAATTGTATGAGAATGCTAATACTATAAAAGGTTGGCATTCCGAGTGTTTATACTTCATGAAAATAATATACCTCGTGAAAACAAACGTTTCAATTTTTTCTTTTAAATTCTATCCAAGTTATTTAATTCTTAAAAGTCTAAGCTGACATATGGAATTGTTTTAAGAAGGTCATACCATGGATAATTTAGAAATTTGATTGAACATTTTAGGACCCCATTAGGTATCCCAATTTTTAAAATATAAATAATTTAAAATAATATAATATATATATAATATAATTATATTAACATAAATAATTTGAAAATAATTTACTACTATAGCCCATAGAAACACGTTGAATAATACATTCATAAATGCAGAGGCGCAACATTAGTTTTAGAAGTGGGGGAGGACAATACTTGTGTTTTTCTTTTTTTTCTTGACAGATAAACACTCCAAAACAGCCTAACTGACCACTCGGAGGCATCAACATGGTCCGAATGCACACCTTTGCCTAATTTTGTATCACATTCCACATTCCAATGATAGCGGGGACAACATTTCTGTGTGTGTGTGTGGTGGTGGGGGGGGGTGGCGTGCCAACTATTCTAAAGTAGGGTCATATTGTCATATTAGTTTGTTGGGCGCTCCAGGCCAAAGTTGGCACATCAGCGTTACCAACGTCAAACGAGTCCTGTCGGGCTTGTGTGGGTCATAGAGCAGAACGGAGAACACCATCATGTCCGTGAGACTCTTCCCCTTTCTATAGAGTGGTCATAACAGTTGTGTGAGAAGACTGATTTTCGTGAAGTCTCCTGGTTTGACAAACAGCCACTTTTCAAATTTTGTACATTTTTTATTGTTGTTGAATTTGACCTCTTTTTCTCCCCAATTTCGTGGTATCCAATTGTTTGTAGCTACTATCTTGTCTCATCGCTACAACTCCCGTACGGGCTCGGGGGAGATGAAGGTTGAAAGTCGTGCGTCCTCCGATACACAACCCAACCAAGCCGCACTGCTTCTTAACACAGCGCGCATCCATGACAGAGCCTGGGCGCGAACCCAGAGTCTCTGGTGGCACAGCTGGTGCTGCAGTAGAGCACCCTTCACCACCCGCGCCACCCGGGAGGCCAGCTCTGCCACTTCCAACAGCAGATGCGGAAGGAATATATAGGTGGATGCGGTGCCCATGCAAAATGTATTTTATTTTATTATGTTACTTAGATTGATGCACCGGTGCATCAATAGACTATTAATAGTTTTGACAAACGTAATTCATATTAACAATGTTTTGCTTGTTTGTGAATGGGAGAAAGGAGGAAAGCAATCATGTTCGATCGGGAACTGGCTCAAGTGGGCGGGGCATCATGAAGTGAAAAGTTGTACCTGGTTGACATTGGGATACAGAATCCACTTGAAGAAAACCCTGAATTAGGTCAGAGATATCAAAACACCTCCCCCTCCTCTGATGGAGTGTTTAAAGTTCCCTGAGGTCTAACTTAAGATCCTTCAATGTAATTTCCCCGTATGGCTAATGACATCATAAATAATGAGTAACCAGACCACTACATATATATGAGAGAGAGAGAGAGATGCATCTTCATGACAGTAGACTGCATCGAGATGACAGTATAACCGATGTGGTGTCTTGGCCAGAGGGGGCCAGAGAAATGAACCACGCTCGCCCTTTATATTGTAGATAATGATAAGAAACGACAATGCAGACAGTCATAAAATCAGTGAGTAAATGAATCCCTGTTCTGAGTATTAATATGGTAGTTTGTAGCTGGCAACAGTTAGATAGAGTAAATATTGGTTTATAAAAGACAAGATTGGATATTGGTTTATAAAAGACAAGATTGGATAGTAGTGTATGTGTCAAAGGATGACATAAGCTTCTTTAATCGATTCTTTAAAAAAAGAAGAGTGAAACACCTAAGAACTGTCGAGGCAAGGTGTGAGATGTGTCACTGTACGTAGCGGCACCATAGGCTCCCGTTTGGTTTTGACAACGCGCCTGACAGAATGCAATTTGGTTTATTGTAGTTTTCTTGCCACCTAATCAAGCCACAATACAAATGGGTTTTCTTTTACCTGACATGTAATCTGCTTGAAATGCTTCTTCTTGACAATGAAGTAATGTCCTGAGCTGTGCAGTGTAGTATAAATTAATAAGGTACCTTCTATAAGACAGAGGACACAGCGGGAGACAGAATCATTCCACTGACCACTGCTGGTCAGTGGGGCTAGTATTGCTTCCACCTCTAAGAATGAAATGAAAAGTGTTGTTTTTTCATTATATTTTAGGATTAGTGCTTAGGGCTGTAATCAGTGGTATGACCATATCTGTCTGCCTGCATAATGTCCAACTCGGCAACGCTAAATTATTGTTGAATATGAATCATCATAACTCCAAAAACAATAGTGAAGCAAGTAGCCTATTTTAGGCATATAGGGATATCTAGGCCAGTTTAAATGCCAAATGTGATGCCATGCAATCCATCATTTGGATCACTGTCTATAATCTAAAACTACTGGAGCTGACGACAGAGGGCCTCTCTCTCTGACCTTTCTGCTCTGGGATCCAAATGGAGATAGATGTACTGTAGGAGAAGGAATGATGCAGATCAAGCTTTTCTCAGACTCAATTTCACACACGTCTCATTTGCTTAAGCCCCCAGAAGCTCTCCACCATCCATCAACAATTGAGATGAAAACAGGTTTCAATGATATGACATCCATTTACTTATTCTATTGTGAAGTCAGAGGAAGGAGGTGCACATGTTGAGAACTCTCTTTCAGCAAAGTGGTGCAGTTTACAGGGGTGTATTAACTGTGCCAAAACCAACAGACTCTTCAGAGAAGCTTTAACCTCAGACAGTGTGACTGGGAGGACTGGAACCCAATGTGGTTGCAAAATGACACCCTATTCTCTATGTAGTGCACTACTTTTGTCTAGAGCCCTATGGGAGCTGGTCAAAAGTAGTGCACTATATTTAAGACACAACCCGTGTCTCCTGGGCATGGATACAGACTACAAACTCACCACTACTGGAGGAGGATCAAACTGGAGCGTGGTCTGAAGATACCACAGCATGACCACAAAACATTACAGTATTAGGCTACACCAACTAATAGGCACTTTTTCTAAAAATAACTCTTTACTTTGATGATGTCATCGCAATTAGGGCTGCCCAATTCTGGTAACTCCTAAAATTCCCAGGTTACCAGAAATCCTGGTTAGAAGATTCCTGGAGTAAGGAGGGAATAAACTGGGAATCCAGGGATTCTCCAACAGGGATTTCTGTAAAACCTGGAAAATTTGGGAAAGTTATCCCAATTTTCCAGCCTTAATCTCTGATGTCTAATGACAACCATCTTTGTTAATATCTGTCAGATGACTCTCACCAAGTTGAATGAGTGATTACCATAGAAGTTGTGAGGAAAATGTTTTAATAGTTTTCCATTCAATGTTAAGAGCGATCCATACTGCATTACATGGACAACAGACAATAGTGGCTTCTTGGAATAATTTCTGCTTAGACTTTGAATTTGTATGTGGTAGGCTTGATTACCAACAACGACGAGACGGCCTACAGGGAGGAGGTGAGGGCCCTCGGAGTGTGGTGTCAGGACAATAACCTCACACTCAACGTCAACAAAACTAAGGAGATGATTGTGGACTTCAGGAAACAGCAGAGTGAACACCCCCCTATCCACATCGATGGAACAGTAGTGGAGAGGGTAGTAAGTTTTAAGTTCCTCGGCATACACATCACAGACAAACTGAATTGGTCCACTCACACAGACAGCATCGTGAAGAAGGCGCAGCAGCGCCTCTTCAACCTCAGGAGGCTGAAAAAATTTGGCTTGTCACCAAAAGCACTCACAAACTTCTACAGATGCACAATCGAGAGCATCCTGACGGGCTGTATCACCGCCTGGTACGGCAACTGCTCCGCCCACAACCGTAAGGCTCTCCAGAGGGTAGTGAGGTCTGCACAACGTATCACCGGGGGCAAACTACCTGCCCTCCAGGACACCTACACCACCCGATGTTACAGGAAGGCCACAAAGATCATCAAGGACAACACCCACCCGAGCCACTGCCTGTTCACCCCGCTATCATCCAGAAGGCGAGGTCAGTACAGGTGCATCAAAGCTGGGACCGAGAGACTGAAAAACAGCTTCTATCTCAAGGCCATCAGACTGTTAAACAGCAACCACTAACATTGAGTGGCTGCTGCCAACACACTGACTCAACTCCAGCCACTTTAATAATGGGAATTGATGGGAAAGGATGTAAAATATATCACTAGCCACTTTAAACAATGCTACCTAATATAATGTTTACATACCCTACATTATTCATCTCATATGTATACGTATATACTGTACTCTATCATCTACTGCATCCTTTTGTAATACATGTATCACTAGCCACTTTAACTATGCCACTTTGTTTACATACTCATCTCATATGTATATACTGTACTCAATACCATCTACTGTATCTTGCCTATGCTGCTCTGCACCATCACTCATTCATATCTTTATGTACATATTCTTTATCCCCTTACACTGTGTATAAGAAATTAGTTTTGGAATTGTTAGTTAGATTACTTGTTGGTTATTACTGCATTGTCGGAACTGGAAGCACAAGCATTTCGCTACACTCGCATTAACATCTGCTAACCATGTGTATGTGACAAATAACATTTGATTTGTATGCAATCATTCATCTTTTACATCATCAGAACCAAATTGAAATGTAAATAAAACACATTAAGCACAGCCAAAAATCATATCCATCTCTTTCCTTGAAAGTGCACTAAACCAGAAATACACTAAAGCATTTGACTCCCGTCTGGAAGGAGTCACCACACCAAACGGCTGTATTTGTTGGTTTGGACAACTGAACAGGCGACGCTGCTTCCTACCATATGGTTCCACTTTCCAACAGAGCCAATGCCCTAAAGGCTACCCACTTTTTTTGTTTTGGACTTTCTTCCTTTCTCAACCGTACATTCTCGATTTAGAAACAGATTTAATAGAACCCAGTGTGAGTCTCAACTGGCACCATATTCCCTACATAGTGCACTACTTTTAGCCCAGATCCCTATGGGCTATAGGGAATAGGGGGCCATTTAGGATGCCACCCCAGATTCACTTGACCTCCCCCATCTGGTACAGGAAACAGTTAAGTGTGTGTTCTAACCGCCATTGTTTGTATGTCTACACTTCTTTTATACAATAGGTGTAATATGCAGGAGTATCTCTGTTCACAAATTAAAGCTCTAATGCAGGTGTTTTAATGTCAATATCAAATAATTTATGGGTAACAATAATTATGTATCTTACTTTGATTGTTTTCAATAAAAATTGTCAAAAAGAAACAAATACAAGTTGTTAGCTAAATGCCATTTCTCAAGCAAGATTTTTGCTAGGACTCTCTGGGAGTGGTCTGAAAGAGGGGTCTATTTGGAGGAGCCTAATGGGAGGGATGTGTAACCTGAAAACTAGCTGTTATTGGCGGAGAGGAGGGAAAACTCTGCTATTTGTATTAACTGTATTAACTTATACTGCCTGGCTGTTCTGAGGGCAAAAGGGGGGACTGGTGGTGCAACTCAATATTAGGAAGGTGTTCCTGATGTTTGATATACTCAGTGTATATAAAACATAGGGAAATCATGTTTTTGACTGCACTGCCATTTTAACAAAACAATATACTTATTCTGAAAAACTCAAACTGAATCAAGTTTGTTCTGACGAAATGTACTCTTTTGTACATCAACCTGACTCAAACCTGCCTTTGCCTTTAATGCCACAGCGTTGAGGTACACAAAATAGATGCATCACATCAAAAAGACTGTTCAAGACATGCATTAACCAACATCACAACATTGTCTTACACCAGATAGCGCATTGACTTTGCGTCGTGTTGGAGTAACGCCACCTGTCAGAAAACAATAACATCACAGACACCAATCTAATCTATGATAGGAAATGAATTTGAGGTGCCTGCTTCTGAGGGGATGTGGAGCATGTCCCATATGGTTTAACTAGCTACCTCTCAGCCTTTGTCCCAAATGGCAACATATTCCCTATGCACTACCCTATGGACCCTGGTCAAAAGTAGTGCACCATATAGGAAATAGGGTGCAACTTGGGACGCAGGCTCTGTCTGCCGATGTAGGAAACAATGAGAAGGGCATCCTTATTTCCCCTGGGGTTGGTCCTCTGTGACACTGCATTGACAACAGACAGAGACATAGTAGAGATAAATGGAAACCACGAGATATGGAAGAGAGATCCCATTGAGATGTGAGATGTAGGTTACAGAGACACAGACAACACAACACTACATAGCAGACATCAGGCCTGAACATGAGTCATGACCCAGTTCGCTTAGTGTAACCTTGTGTTATGAAAGTGTGTGTGTGTGGGTGGAAGAGAATTGATGTCCACATACAGTACGGAAGATTTGCCTTCAACAAAACAATATCTGACATTCTCCCATGCACTTAGGGTATATCTGGAATCATGACAAGTCTTGCCACTACTTTATATAAAACAGGAATGGAAAATGATCAAAATACTTGAAGATCCGATAGCTAGACAAACAATTGTCCATCTAACAACCAGGAAACATGGATTTCGAATTCCCAGCCAAACAGCACAAATAAGCCCCCTGCATTTTATGGGGGGGTGGGAACAAATCAGTTGCTATTTGTTTCGTTTTGCTATAGAACAACTTGAGTGCTTTTTCCTATTTGGGGACACACAGCAGAGAGAGCCATGATAGATTATTCCCCCAACTTCAGGGGTTAGAGTTCATTATGAAGAAGACAAAACTCTGTGCCAAGATAATTGGCTGTGTTAATCTATTACGGTTTCCTTTCTCAGAGTAGAGAAACAATGGTTGATGTCAATAGGTGCAGATCCACTGACACGGCCAGGCAGACAACTCCCATACAGTATGTGTGATGTGTATATCCTTGGGAAGAGCTCCAGCCTCTCTACTGCTTAATAAACAAGAAATTAACAGGTCAGCAGCAGCTATGATTGACAGGCCCAAGACAGTGGGTGTCTCCCAAATGGCACCCTATTCCCTAGTACAATACGTTTGAACAGGGCCATAAGGGTTCTATTTAAAAGTAGTGCACTATATAAGGAATAGGGTGTCATTTAGGTCTATCCCATGTTCCATATAGCCTGCACTGTGTTTATTATAACATGTTGTATGAAATCCCACGGGAAATAAATGCCAGGAGAATTAAATTCCCAAAGACAGGTAAATAAATGCAGAGTGTAATTGAACAAGATATGCACCAGTCATTTTTGGAATAATCATCTGATCTGAGCAGTCAATTATCTGACCAGTATTCTGTTATTTTACAGATAAGAGGAGGCTTAATGAAAACTCCACAATGCGTGGCTATTACCATTTTTTATATACACATGTGGTGAAATGCCCTGGAGTCCAGTAAAGTGTTGTGTGGGATAGCATGTCCTGTTGTGAGGTCATGGGAAGTAAATGGGATATTTCAGGCTTCATCACCTCGTTTCCTAGTAACACCCCCTACCGTGACTGTGTCACACCACACCTAGGTAACACCTCTCCTCTCGCCTTGGAGACACATGCAACACCTCTCCTCTAGCCTTGGACTACGTTCTCACGGGGCCTTGTCCAAACAAAGGAAACAGCTTTGTCATTTCCCCCTGCACCTTGAGGGAAAACATCTCACCTCACCAACCTAACCTGCCAAACATTGTATTGAAAGCAGCTCTTGGACTGTGTGAAATGACCGTGCGTGTGTGGACAAAACCACGTGAAAGCATGATTAATCTTACTTGTGTCAATGTTATTAAGGGTTAAGAGCCTCACTCATCTTGGGAATTAGCTATTTGTTTGAGTTTCTGAAATCTCTGCTAACATGAAGGAACACTTTTGGCGGGGATAAAAGGTGAAGATTAACCAATGAATAGAGCACAAATTGCTAAATGCATCTCTATGCAGGTAAAATTTCCATAACACACACGCACAAAAACATTTAATCAAATTAGGCTTATGCAGACGAGGAGATGCTACAATATTTGCTACAATAAAACCATACCATTTACCACAGCTCGTTTCAAGCCCATTCTCATCTCAAATCATTCTCCAGACTGAGGGACAATTTCAGTAGGTCATTTCAGTACAGAACTGTCATCTGAGGAGAAAACAAAAATATATACAAAGAAGCAATAAAGAGGTATTTTCCTTTGGGAATGTGGAACAAACAGTCTCGGTCAAGGTCAGTTGCGGTCTGTCAAATCTAAACAAACACCATGTATTTTAAGGTCTGTGTTTCTGTTTCCATACAGATCCCAGCAATCTAAAAAGTCTATGTCTCGACCCAAATATTTAGACATAAAACTAATTATACGGTCAAGTGTCATTTCAGTTTCTCTATGATACGGTTCAGCATTGTCTCTTTCATAAAGAATTGCTTTCCGTTCTCTACAGTATTCAGTGTCTGCGCAACAAGATGTTGTGTTGGGCTCTGTATGTCATTGCGGACTTGTTGCCTGTCTTGCCCAACACTGTTTCACACAAGTATAAGATCCAATACGGCTGTGTTGTTTTGGCCTGTGTTGGGGGTGTATGCTTATGGTGGGTTTTTTGGGGCTGGGTCAGGCTCTGTATTTGCACACGTAGGACATGTCTGGTTACGTTATACTAAGTGGGTGAAAGACAACATGATGTGTCACTGTCCTCAGAGTTCCTCTGGCCCTGGCAGGGATATAGGAAGCACTGCAGTGAAAGCTGCTAGCTGATTGACAATAACGGCCTCTTATTTCAAAGGCTTTGAGTGAGAGTGAAAGCTGGGGAGAATAACAGTTTATTTTCTTTGACGCTATATTCGTGTACATCTGGAGTGGTCACTGTGCGTTGAGTCCAAAGATACAGGCAGAGAACGAAAGTGTATGTGGCGGGATATTGGAGGGTGTGGTGTCAGAAGTTGGATTGGAGCATGGGACTGGAGTTATACTTTTAAACAGCAAATTAGGGTTTGGCAATGTCAGTTCCTGTGTTTTCTTGCGTTGTTGTTGTAACATCTGGAGTCAAAGCAGGCAGTATACTCTGGGGTGTTTGTGTGTGTGCTGTGTTTATTGGATGGGGGTTGCTCTTGTCCACAGATCTTCTTCCACCTCCCCTAGTGAAGGTCCACTTCCCGTTCCCCTGCTGGATCCCGTTGTAGAGCAGGGCATCAGACAACACTCTCTTCTGTGGAGGAAATAAGAGACAAAACATGACATTAAAATACACACTTATGGGGAGCATTACAGGATGTCACACTGCATTGCAGTACAGAGGTGTCATGCCCATAAGGGGCACAGGGGTACGTGCTCCCTCAGAATTGTCCAGTAAAAAAAACAATATTATAATATTACAAATTGTAATTACACATTTATTTTCCTTCTGTAATACTACTAGCGACTTTGCAATTTTAGGAAGTTGGCATTAGCTAGCCCAGATGGTTTCCCAATTCCCCAACCTTATAAATAGCTACCAAGAAGCCATTTCAGGCAATCAATCTAGTTAGAGTAGCTAGCTTGTCTATCTTAGCTGACATGCCTGCTGGCAAGGTTGTAGACAATCAATAACTAAATGTACAAATAACACTCAAATTCCTTTGAACCTTTTACCCAGATTTTTAGCAGAGAAGCATATTTTGTTTCTTTAAGAAAATAACCACCAGTCAGAAGGAGAGAGCTCAAGAAGTATGCTTCAATATGCAGAAAAATCGACAGAAAAACTTTTTTTTTTACAAAGAATTAAGCACAATGAATATGCTATTTCACGTGTTTGAAAAATGCTAAATTCTCCAACTTCCGGATGGGGAGCCTAGCGCCCCTACGGACCACCCTTCAGCCATCCTCACATACTTTCTGCCTCATCAGATTTATTAGGTGCACGATGCCCCTGCCAGTATATCACACTGTATGCCCAGTGCTAAAGATCAGAAGCACCAATCAATGGAGCGTTATTACATTGGACTTTGGCACCCCACACTACCTGGGTCTGATTATAGGAAACAGATAACCAATTATACAGTACCAGTCAAAAGTTTGGACACACTGATTCATTCAAGAGTTTTTCTTTATTTTTTACTATTTTCTACATTGTAGAATAATAGTGAAGACATCAAAACTATGAAATAACACATATAGAATCATGTAGTAACCAAAACAAGTGTTAAACAAATCAACATATATTTTATATCAGAGATTCTTCAAAGGAGCCACACTTTTCCTTGATGACAGCTTTACATGCTCTCAACAAGCTTCACCTGGAATGCTTTACCAACAGTCTTGAAGGAGTTCCCACATATGCTGAGCACTTGTTGTTTGCTTTTCCTTCACTCTGTGATCCAACTCATCCCAAACCATTTCAGTTGGGTTGAGGTCGGGTGATTGTGTTGGCCAGGTCATCTGATGCAGCACTCCCATCACTTTCCTTCTTGGTCAAATAGCCCTTACACAGCCTGGAGGTGTGTTGGGTCATTGTCCTGTTGAAAAACAAATGATACAGTCCCGCTAAGCGCAAACCAGATGGGATGGCGTATCGCTGCAAAATGCTGTGATAGCCATGCTGGTTAAGTGTGCATTGAATTTTAAATAAATATCTGACAATGTCACCAGGAAAGCACCACCCCCCCTACACACCTCCTCCTCCATGCTTCATTGGAGATCATCCGTTCACCTACCCTGCGTCTCACAGAGACATGGCGGTTGGAACCAAAAATCTTGAATTTGGACTCATCAGACCAAAGGACAGATTTCCACCGGACTAATGTCCATTGCTCGTATTTCTTGGCCCAAGCAAGTCTCTTCATCTCGTCCTTTCGTTGTGGTTTCTTTGCAACAATTCGACCTTGAAGGCCTGATTCACGCAGTCTCCAATGAACAGTTGATGCTGAGATGTGGCTGTTACTTGAACTCTGTGAAGCCTTTATTTGGGCTGCAGTCTAAACAGATGTGTGTGAGCACACAAATCACAGATCAATATCCATTTGTTTATGAACCCACATTTGTGTCTGTGGATGAATTTTGTCTTTCCGACGCGTTTTCTCTTGCTCGACACACGCCACACACACACACACGCTCTCGCACTATATAGCACTGGTTATAAGTGAAGCATTCAACACAATCAGCATCATCCTTCATATCAGTGTGGCTAAGATGTAACATCAGGACCATTTTAATATTCCGCTGCAGAATTTTATCTTGCCCAAACACTCTCTTGCAAACTGGTGCTCTGTATTCAGTCTGGTCAGATATTGATTGGTTCAATTCAGATGGTTCTGTCTGAGAAATTAATTCATGCAGTTCCTCAGTATGAAACAATCACATAACGGTTAGGACTTATTATTTTGGGGAATGTAAAGAATTTCTTGAACAAAAGGCTTTGCTCATTATTATTTTCCTATTAGACAATCATGTATTTGTTAGGATTTTTTCTTTTGTGTGGATTGAGTGATATTTTGAGGGACTCAAAACCTTTAATAAGAAAATGTAAATCGGCACATTCTGAAAGGAAAAGCTGATGAACATTTTGTCGTTGTCTGGTGAAAGTCATTTATTTTTTGAGTGATCCATCCATATTCTCAAGGGCATGACACTTGCAAACATGGTAGTGTACCACAAGACTGTTTGGCGATCTGAGCCAAAAACTGGGCATTAGCTCCGGGGGCTAATAGAAGTCTTCATTGTTCACTATCTTTGTTACCTAGGAGTACAGTGTTTCAAACGCTGTCTGTTTGTGTCTCGGGGAGCTAATTCAAGTCATTAGGTCTCAGACAAGGTTACACAAGTAAGGAATAATAGTCACTGTCTGTCTGTTTGCGTTTTTTTTCCCCACCACACCCACATTCATGGAGACGTCTGTCGTAACAGTGACCAGAGACTAAAAAAAACCCAGGAAGACACAGAACCTCTTCTCCAACCCATATTTAGAACCTACCGTCTGACGTAAAACTCCACCGCCCAAAATTACACACACTCAGCCTAGATTACTGAGCATAACATAGGAATAACACATCATTTATAGGTGATTCACCCTTGTCCCAATACTTTGGAAACGCTTAACTCCTAAATCTATTTAAAAGGCAAAAAAAAAAACTGTTCTGATGTTTGGCTAAAACAGGGCTGTTGCGTCAGAAACGTGAACACTCGCAGTCCTATTAATCATAGCCACTCTGGGTTCTCCATATGAGAGCATAAACAAACAAATCTGTCCTTATTCTGGAGCTGGAAAATAAAGCCTGACAGCAAACAAACGCTGTGACTGTTGTCATTCGTCAGCTCAACAGTAAGATTAGCAATCAAACAGGCATAATAACTGCCCGTCTCCATCAAAGAGAGGCAAGACATGCCAACAATCGCTTTTCCAGCTCTGTGCTCCTGCTACAGATCGTAAATGATCTAACACCATTTAGCGATGGCAGATGGAAAATGCCATCAGCTGTAGCAAGAACGAAAGGTTTCAATAGACCCATATCCTTTGTTTCTGTTTAGGTTCATCAGTGTCCATTTGTCAGACTGTGTAATTGCCATAAACACGCATGACATACAAGCAAGCACTGACACTGGAGCTTTAAATGTCTTTTACATGTTAAATGGCATGAACCACAGTTCAAAAGGCACTTAACATGAGAAGGAGACGTATCTGGCTCCATGCAGAGAGAGGCTGCATTAACCTGATGGGTTGTATAGATAACTCCCATGATCTTGGAAATACAGCACAAGCAGATCTGGGATCAGGAAAAGGCTGCATGTAAGAGAGAAGCTACAGTGGTGCTACAGAGGCCTCCCTGTAGAACAACGGGCCGATTCATACCACTGCAGGACAGCTGACCTTATACTGTACAACAACATGCTGTTTGAAACAACTAGCTACAGCTGTCTGTTTTAGTCTCTATGTGTTAGCTAGGATAACAACACCCAACAAGCTCTATGTCACTATCAGAACACTGTTCATGACAGTTGATTGTTACGGTAACGGTGTGCTTTGTGAGGCTTTCATCGGTCAAGATCCTCCTCTCTCATTGGCCGTGGGACACTGCATGTCGGTTCCCACCACACCTCAACAGGCCAGGGCTCCCGAACTCCAACGCCTCCTGTCTGTCCAGCCGAGAAAGCTTGGCAGTGAGACCCAGATCCAGACCACACACTAAACCAAACCAAACCATGACAGAGGCAGACAGCTGAGGCTGATGATCACTTTAGCCTCCTGACAGACAAAGTGTATAGTGTTCCTGACAAAATGCACAAAGAGACCCTTTCTATTGGCCTACAACCCAGAGCTACATGGGAAGGGTCTGAAAGGTTATATTCCTGTGAAACAAGCAGCCAGAGAAAGGGAGGTTGGCCGGCCTGTCCGTCTGTCTTTATTACGTGGGAGATACACAAGCTGTAGCTGTAGAAAGGTACCTCAGAGAGGACTGCACTGGACCAGTTAGCCAGCGTCCATAATGAATTTCCTTCCAAGTAAGGATTTTGCCATGGCAATAACAGAGCAGAGCTACACAGTGGTGTAATCATCTATGGGAAACTGGCACGCATACCCGCATACACAAGCGGACTTGCGCAAATATATACACACACACACACACACACACACACACACACACACACACACACACACACACACACACACACACACACACACACACACACACACACACACACACACACACACACACACACACACACACACTGTTAGTTGAGAACAAAGGCAGACATTGGCACTCAGGCCTGGGAATTAGTTAGGGCTGGCTGCATGGCTGCTGATTCTCAGAAGAAACGTTGTGTTTGTGTTCTGGGTTTGGACAAGGCACAGGGATTATAACGTACTGTGCTGGGTATTCTATAAGAGTCTAAGACAGAGAGAGACCCTTTTCACACTACTGAGCCGACCCGTACTGTGCTGGCTTGTTATTTTCTATTCACATTGTCCTTCACTGCACAGGTCCAGAAACTATGGTGGATGCATAATCAGGCCAGTGTTGTACAGCTCTGTAATGTGAAAAGGCTTAGTAGAATTTAAAGGCTCGTTAGTGAGAAAAGGAAAGAAAGTACAGTAACAATATGCTTTACTGACGTATACACTACACCTTTATGTGGTCCCACTCCTTGTGCCGCTCTTGTCTGATGTATTCCTTGTTAATCTCTTCCTGGAATAAGACAGGGACAAGTCATACAGAACCAAGTGGTCAACAGTATTCTAGGTGAATGCAACAGAATGTTATTCACTATTCGAACCAGTGCTTTTCCACTTGTTCCATAACACAATAGTATCAGGGTAAAGGGAAAGGGTGAATAATGTAAGGTTAATATGTTGGACAAATTGACTGCAGTACCTGACTCAACTTCCCGTAAGTCGGCTGTGCTGTTTGTAACATCAGTGCCGATGTTACTGAATCAAGTCCTAAGCAAAATATGAATATTAATCAAATTAACGCACAGTAATGAACTCAGTTATTATTTCCTTTCAAGCATCCAACAGTTTAAGAGATTGTATAGGCTACCAGATATGATATAAGAGCATGTGACTAACGTTTCAGAGCATCTGGTTGGATGATCCCTACTTGCACCTCTGTCGCCGTGACGATGCTGCAGGGGGAGGGCTGATCAAGCAGGATGCTCACCTCACCGAACGATTCCATTGGTCCGAGCTTCCCAACGACAACCAACTTTATCCTGCTGCCCTGGAAACCAACAACCAATGAAGGAAAAATAGTCAAGGCCCAATCATTATCACAAATGACATGTTCCTGGAATTGATATTACCATTTCCCGGTATAAAATGTAACACAATTATGATAATCAGTCTTAACCATGTAATTAATATTCAAATCAAGTCCTGCTCTTTCACTCCTTGATTTAGATGAAGTGGTTTTTAATCAAACAGGGAACATGCAGCAGCCTGGAGGAAGGCCTACTGTTACAGTGTGATGTGTGTGTGTGTGTGTGCGCGCACACAGACCGACACCTTCTCCTGTGGGGTCCTCATCAGCGAGTTAATGTCCTGGAGGATGTTACACTCCCCCTCTCGGATGTAGGCCACAAAGGGACACACCTTACCTTCCTTCGCCAGTACTACAGAAAGAAGAGAGAAGGAAAAAGAGGAGGAAATAGGGAAATAAGTTCTCCACCTGCATGCCTACTCATTTCAGATCAAGTAATGTTCTTCTGCTTCTTCAGGTCAGAGTGTGGGCTCCTTTATCATAGGATGGATGAGGTTATGAACCAGCATACAGTACGTGAGAAGTGTGGGTCGGTGTGTGTAGCATCGACCTTGTAAGTATGTTCTGTACTCAAATCAAAATGTTATTCATCACATGCTTTCAAAACAACAGGTGTGGACTAACAGTGGAATTTTACTTACGGCCCTTCCCAACAATGCAGAGAGAAGAATAGAACAATTATAACATGGGGAATAAATACACACTGAGTGATGATAACTTGGCTATATACACGGGGTATGTACCGAGTTGATGTGCAGTGGTATAAGGTAATTAAGGTAGATAAACACATATAGGTAGGGATAAAGTGACTAGGCAACAGGATAGATAATAAACAGTAGCAGCAGCGTATGTGAGGAGTCAAAAGAGTTGGCGCAAAAAGGGTCAATGCAGATAGTTAAAAAGTTAACCAGCTAGCTACCCAGACAAACTAATTAGCATTATTACGGTTTGGGAGTATAAGCTGTCCAGAGTCCTGTTGGTTCCAGACTTGGTGCATCAGACGAAGGCCCTAAAAATAAATCAGACTCCAGCCAACCATCATAGACTGTTCTCTCTGCTACCGCACTGCAATTAGTAGCAGAGAGAGCAGTCTTTTAGGGCCTTCTTCTGACACCGCCTGGTATAGAGGTCCTGGATTGCAGGGCGCTCGGCTCCAGTTAGATACTGGGCTGTACTCACTACCCTCTGTGGTGCCGTACAGTCAGATGCCAGGCAGTTGCCATACCAAGAAGTAATTCAGCCAGTCAAGATTCTCTCAATGGTGCACACTAACACAGTCAAGATGCTCTCCCAGCCTCCTGAGGGAGAAGAGGTATTGTTGTACCTTTTCACGACTGTATTAGTGTGTGTGAACCGTGATAATTCCTTAGTGATGTGGACACCAAGGAATTTGAAGCTCTCAACCCTCTCAACTACAGCCCTGTTGATGTGGATGGGGGCGTGCTCTGCCTTTCATTTCCTGTAGTCCACGATCAGCTCCTTTGTCTTGCTGATGTTGAGGGAGAGGTTGTTGTCCTGGCACCAGGTCACTGACCACCTATAGGGAGGCGGTCTCATCAACGTCGGTGATCAGGCCAACCACCGTTGTGTCGTTAGCAAACTTAATGATGCTGCTGGAGTCGTTTGTGGCCATGCAGTCTTGGGTGAACAGGAAGTAACAGGAGGGATCTAAGCACGCATCCCTGAGGGGCCACTGTGTTGAGGGTAAGTGTGGCAGATGTGTTGTTGCTTACCCTCATTACCTGGGGGAGGCCCGTCAGTAAATTCAGGATCCAGTTGCAGAGGGAGGTGTTTAGTCCCGGGGTCCAGAGTTTAGTGATGAGCTTGGAAGACACTATGATGTTGAACGCTGAGCAGTAGTCAATGAACAGCTTTCTCAAAAAGGTGTTCCTTTTGTCCAGGTGTGAATGGGTAGTGTGGAGTGCAAGAGAGATTGCATCATCTGTGGATCTGTTGGGGCGGTATGCGAATTTGGATGGGTCCAGGGTGTCTGGGATGATGGTGTTGATGTAAGCCATGACCAGCCTTTCAAAGCAGTGCTACGGGGCGATATTCATCCCCCTCCTCTCCTTTGTAACTATTCCCCAGGTTGCTGATGTAAATGACAATGTGTTCTCAGTCAACTTATCTCCTAAAATAATGGTTAAATAAAAAATTAAAAAATGTAGACAGCTTACCTTGGCATTCTTGGGCACAAGGACTGTTGCGGTCTGCTAGAAACATGTAGGTATTGCAGACAATCAGGCAGAGGTTGAAAATGTCAATGAAGACACTTGCCAGCTGGTCCTGGTAACCTGCCTTGCCTTGTGGCCTTGTAAATGTTAACCTGTTTAAAGGTCTTACCCACATTGGCTACGGAGATCTCACAGTCGTCTGGAACAGCCAGTGCTCTCATGCATGGTTCAGTGTTGCTTGCCTCGAAGCAAGAATAGAAGGCATTTAGCCCGTCTGTTAGGCTCGTGCCACTGGGAAGCAGCTGGGTTTCTCTTTGTAATCAATGATAGTTTGCAAGCCTGCCACATCCAACGAGTGTCAGAACCAATTTAGTAGGATTCGATCTTAGTTCTGTATTGACTGTTTGATGGCTTGTCGGTGTTCGTAGCGGGATTTCTTATACAGTTGAAGTCAGAGGTTTACATACACTTAGGTTGGAGTCATTAAAACTAGTTTTTAACCACTCCACAAACTATAGTTTTGGCAAGTCGGTTAGGACATCTACTTTGTGCACGACACAAGTAATTTTACCAACAATTCTTTTCAGACCGATTATTTAACTGTATCACAATAACAGTGGGTCAGAAGTTTACACTAAGTTGACTGTGCCTTTAAACAGCTTGGGACATTCCAGAAAATTATGTCATGGCGACATAAGCTTTTGATAGGCTAATTGACATAATTTGAGCCAATTGGAGGTGTACCTGTGGATGTATTTAAAGGCCTACCTTCAAACTCAGTGCCTCTTTGCTTGACATCATGGGAAAATCAAAAGAAATCAGCCAAGACCTCAGAAAAAATTGTATACTTCCACAAGTCTGGTTCATTTTTGGGAGCAATTTCCAAACGCCTAAAGGTACCACGTTCATCTGTACAAACAATAGTATGCAAGTATAAACACCATGGGACCACGCAGCCGCTCAGGAAGGAGACGTGTTCTGTCTCCTAGAGATGAACGTACTTTGGTACGAGAAGTGCAAATCAATCCCAGAACAACAGCAAAAGACCTTGTGAACATACTGGAGAGAACAGGTACTAAAGTATCTATATCCACAGTGAAAAGAGTCCTCTATTGACATAACCTGAAAGGCCGCTCAGCAAGGAAGAAGCCACTGCTCCAAAACCACCATAAAAAATCCAGACTACGGTTTGCAACTGCACATGAAGACAAATATCGTACTTTTTGGAGAAATTACCTCTGGTCTGATGAAACAAAAATAGAAATGTTTGGCCATAATGACCATTGTTATGTATGGAGGAAAAAGGGGGAAGGCTTGCAAGCAGAAGAACACTGTCCCAACCGTGAAGCACGGGGGGTGGCAGCATCATGTTGTGGGGGTGCTTTGCTGCAGGAGGGACTGGTGCACTTCACAAAATAGATGGCACCATGAGGGAGGGAAATTATGTGGATGTATTGAAGCAACATCTCAAGACATCAGTCAGGAAGTTAGAGCTTTGACGCAAATGGGTCTTCCAAATGGACAATGACCCCAAGCATACTTCCAAAGTTGTGGCAAAATGGCTTAAGGACAACAACGTCAAGGTATTGGAGTGGCCATCACAAAGCCCTGACCTCAATCCTATAGAACATTTGTGGGCAGAACTGAAAAAGCATGTGCAAGCAAGGAGGCCTACAAACCTTTACCCAAGTTAAACAATTTAAAGGCAATGCTACCAAATACTAATTGAGTGTATGTAAACTTCTGACCCACTGGGAATGTGATGAAATAAATAAAAGCTGAAATAAATCATTCTCTCTACTATTATTCTGACATTTCACATTCTTAAAATAAAGTGGTGATCCTAACTGACCTAAAACAGGGCATTTGTAATAGGATTAAATGTCAGGAATTGTCAAAAACTGAGTTTAAATGTATTTGGCTAAGGTGTATGTAAACTTCCGACTTCAACTGTAAGTGTCCGGATTAGTGACCCGCTCCTTGAAAGCGGAAGCTCTAGCTTTTAGCTCAGTGAGGATGTTGCCTGTAATCCATGGATTCTGGTTAGGATATGTACGTACGGTAACTGTGGGGACGATGCACTTATTAATGAGGCCGGTGACTAATGTTGTAAACTCTTCAACGTTATCGGATGAATCCTGGGAAAATGTTCAGTCTGTGCTCGCGAAACGGGTGTCACTGGTACTTCCTGTTTAAGTTTTTGCTTGTAAGCAGGAATCAGGAGGATAGAGGATCAGATTTGCCAAACAGAGGGTGAGGGAGGGCTTTGTATGTGTTTTTGTGTGTGGAGTAGAGGTGATCTAGAGTTTTGTATGTGTTTCTGTGTGTGGAGTAAAGGTGCTCTAGAGTTTTGTACGTGTCTCTGTGTGTGGAGTAGAGGTGATCTCAAGTTGTGTATGTGTCTCTGTGTGTGGAGTAGAGGTGATCTCAAGTTGTGTACGTGTCTCTGTGTGTGGAGTAGAGGTGATCTCAAGTTGTGTATGTGTCTCTGTGTGTGGAGTAGAGGTGATCTCAAGTTGTGTATGTGTCTCTGTGTGTGGAGTAGAGGTGATATCGAGTTGTGTATGTGTCTCTGTGTGTGGAATAGAGGTGATATCGAGTTGTGTATGTGTCTCTGTGTGTGGAGTAGAGGTGATATCGAGTTGTGTATGTGTCTCTGTGTGTGGAATAGAGGTGATATCGAGTTGTGTATGTGTCTCTGTGTGTGGAATAGAGGTGATATCGAGTTGTGTATGTGTCTCTGTGTGTGGAATAGAGGTGATCTAGAGTTGTGTATGTGTCTCTGTGTGTGGAATAGAGGTGATCTAGAGTTGTGTATGTGTCTCTGTGTGTGGAATAGAGGTGATATCGAGTTGTGTATGTGTCTCTGTGTGTGGAATAGAGGTGATATCGAGTTGTGTATGTGTCTCTGTGTGTGGAATAGAGGTGATCTAGAGTTGTGTATGTGTCTCTGTGTGTGGAATAGAGGTGATATCGAGTTGTGTATGTGTCTCTGTGTGTGGAGTAGAGGTGATCTAGAGTTGTGTATGTGTCTCTGTGTGTGGAATAGAGGTGATCTAGAGTTGTGTATGTGTCTCTGTGTGTGGAATAGAGGTGATCTAGAGTTGTGTATGTGTCTCTGTGTGTGGAATAGAGGTGATCTAGAGTTGTGTATGTGTCTCTGTGTGTGGAATAGAGGTGATCTAGAGTTGTGTATGTGTCTCTGTGTGTGGAATAGAGGTGATCTAGAGTTGTGTCGTCTCTGGTTGCACAGGAGACATGCTGGTAAAAATGAAGTAAGACAGAATTAAGTTTCCCTGTATTAAAATCACCGGCCACAAGGAGCGCCACCTCTGGATGTGCATTTTATTTGTTTGTTTATGGCCCTTTTCAGCTCGTTGAGTGCGGCCTTAGCTCGCTCAAGTAAACAGACATCTACGTAAGGTCTGCAGCTTATCATGAGGTATTCTAACTCAGGAGAGTAAAACCTTGAGACTTCCTTCGCATTCGAGATTGCTCACCAGCTGTAGTTAACAAAGAGACACACACCACCCTCTTAACCTTACTTGAAGCTGTACTCTATGTGTCTATTCATCGCCACGAACACTCTTGGGTTACTGCGCGCGCACACACAAACACACATCCTACTAACCCCCACAGCAACACCCAATCCACCGCTTCTTTGACTAATGCATCACAACCGACAAAATATACCAAAAGTATTGTGAAAAAAAAGTAGGCTACACTGTAAATTACAGAAGAAGTCCTCTTGTTTTAGCAAGAGGCCCCAAAGTCTGGGCTGGAGGATTATTTTGTCATGTGACAAATCGTTGGTTTGTGTGCATTGGGAGGTGAGCATTATATTGATTCACGGCCCTCTAGCCTTTAACGGCTAGGAGAAACACGGTATATTAGTGCTGACAGGTGTTTTTAAACGCTATCTCTATGTAGGGGAAAGTTGGACAAACGGGGCCCATTTGTTATGTGTGCTGACAGTACGGGAGGGCCCAGCCTCACATACAGTGGTAGACATCACTGGGGGAGCCATGGTGTGTGTGTGTGTGTGTGTGTCATTCCCGGGCCTAATTTCATCCCGGCCTATTCCAATGAAACGCTTGGCAGCTTTTATTTAAGACCTCAGAACCTCAAGATCCCCTTTGACCTTTCTCACTCACTCAGGCCCCAGAATAATCAAACAGTTAACAGGGCCTCACCTGGGAAATTACCCAGTAGGATCCCCTGGACTGTGTCTGTCTGCTCCAACTCTCTGTCAAAGACTGCGTTCCAAATATCACACTATACCCTAGTGCACTACTTTTGACCAGGACACATATGGCTCTGGTCAAAAATAGTGCAATTTATAGGGAACAGGGTGTAATTTCTACCGCAGTCATAGTCAATGTTCCCTACAGAACAGGCTGGGGCCAAGGTTCACTCAAACTGCCGTCACATATTAAGTGAGAGGGCTGTTTTCCCCTGGCGACCAGGTTAATTTAGTGGCCATGTCTGTATTGTTATCCTTTTTCACATAGAAAATGAAAAATGGGCAATGTGCAGGGTATTTAGGATAAACTGCTAGATGGCAGGGTTAGTGTGAGGTTGTCTTTGGTATGATTTTCCCATACATCAGAGTGCATTGGTTGTGCTTACTATATCTCCAAGCATACAGCATCTACCGTGAAATGAAAACATCAAGCGTGCAGTCCATTATCTTTCCTGGAGCTGATAGTAACTCTTGACTGACAAGCCATATCGTCTCTGGCCTCCCTGTCCTCTCCCCTTAACGTTTAAGTTGCTGCCTGACAGACTTTTGATTGTCACAGAACTAATGGGTAGTTAATGCCAGTGTTTTTACTGGTGTGATGGGAGACAGCCAAACCCTCTCTCCTCTCCTCTGTGTGTACATGTGCATTCATGCGCCAGACAGAGAAAGATTCGGAAGGGAGTTTTGTCCAAACACTGTGGTTGACCTCATTCACTGTATACAGGGACGGAGGGAGGAAATCCAAATAGGGGTTGAATTAGCCACTCTAATAGGGCCCTAATAGTCAGTTATTAGTCTGTTTGAGGCCCTCGTCTACAGTAATGAGCTCTCTGAAACAATAATCAGCCAATGATGGATAGTAGAGCCTTGCCACAGTTTGGAGAAGGGGAGGAGGGTGAGGTGGTTGAAGACGGGGTGAGAAAGGCACAAAGATGACAGCTGAGAATTATTAAGAAGAGGAAATGCCTACAACCGAAGGAAAGGGATATTTTCTAAATTAACCGTTTTATTTTCTATTACCAGTATACGTTGAAATTGTGTTGGCTTCACCAGATTCCAGGAAGGGGAAAATCATACTTATCTGCTTGTGATCAACCACTACTTTACCTGTCGGCCTCGGAGGCATTCGACGTACGTCATAAGGCAGAGCGGTCATATTCAATTAAGTGTAACAGGATACCTCGCTGAAGACGTATGCGAGTCTGTAAGACTAAGGCATGGTGAATCACTCTTTACAATACCCCGAAAACATGTGTTTCATTCATGCCATGCACCACTATGAAAATATCCATCAGCCACTTTACACACAAAGCGTAATGTAATCCATCTCTTGCTTGGATTAAGATACCGGCTGGATGTTTGATCCCCATGAACAATCAATGTAAAACAGTCTGCCAGACTATGTGCAGTGTGTGTGTGTGTGTGTGTGTGTGTTAGAGGACTACATTCCAGAGGAGAGCTCTTGGACAAGCATGACCGTCTGGGATGGGGACACAGTATTCCCATACAGACAGCCTTGTCTATCGGACGTTCTGAAAAAGCCTCGCGTGGGAAAACGCCTTGGTCTCCAGCCAGACTGCTGTTTCTGTTGTGTTGAAGCCAGAAGGGAAACGAATGTACCCTTTTTACACTACCGAGCCAAGCCAGGTTACTTAACTACAGTTCCTTAGTTGCTTGAACCATGTTGGAAAGGACGATGTGAAACCCATAGTAATGTAAAAAGGGTACTGGATGGACCAGAGCCAGCCTGGAGAGCTGTTGGCGCTGTTAAAGCAACCAGCCAGCCAGTCAGCCAGTCAGCCAGTGAGTCAGCCGGCCAGCCAGCCTGTCCAACACATTCACTGTGACTGAGGTCATCTCATATAGACAAAGGATCCGTATGTGGAAACTTGAAGCAGCTACTGTAGGACAGTTGTGCCTGTGATGACATGAAGTGTTAACACCAGAGTTAGACACACACCCCTCTGAGATGAAGAGTCCCCCTGCAGTGGTGAGGTCATAGCCTTCTGTAACACTGCCTTTCTCCACTGACTTGTACATCTCACCTACAGTACTGTATACAGGCGCTGGCATAACAGATGTGACGGAAGGGGTCATAGAGAGATTTAGGATGCATCAAAATGTTAAAATGGCTATTACTTTTACAGAGGGGCCCCAAATTGAGGTGGCCCCAAATGTCATGGCCTGGCCTAACCTCCAGAGTTATTGTCTGTTCCGACAGTAGTTGAATGTCTCTATGGTGGCATCAGCAGATAGCAGTCTTCATTCTGCTCTCACAAACCTTTACATGAAACACTATCCCTCTCAAAGCCACTGAAGCATCAACATGGAGCCAATCAAGGTGATCAAGTAGCCTGTTGGGGATTGAGAGACAGGCTTAGGCGTCCGTATAGGTTAACATGGCAGGCAGGTAAGCCAGATGGTTATGGTATCCTCGCCATGTCACAGGCCAAAGTACAGAGAGACAAATGGGGATATTGTGTTATAGGGTTGAATTACAAATGACACCCTATTCCCTATATAGTTTACTGCCTTTGACCAAAGCCCTATGGGTAGTAGTGCACTAAATAGGTAATAAGGTGCCATTTGGGAGGCAGACTAGGCCTCTGATGATAGGCAGCAGCATGTAAACAAGTCATTCATCTGTACAAACCTCAGGACAGGAGTCCTGCCCTCCAGGCGGACCGTTCATCTATCAAGGATACATAAACCCAGATCCAGCAGGCTGGCTAGCTTCAGCTCCCCCACTGGGCAAATAGAGCTAGAGATCGGCCCTATAGCAATCAACGAACGGCACACACAGCACACACCACTCGCTCGACTTATTCCAGCCTGCGATGAGATCCTATCGTTTGACAGTATGATACTATCCTATACCCCACCCTTACCCCCCAACCAACATATCCAATCACTAGCGGATGCACGTATGCACACCCACCATTTTTTCGTCTTTCACTTTCCCTCTGATATAGGTAATGTATCATTGCATTCGGATGAAGGGGATGAAGAGGAAAGTGGGGATGGAGAGAGTATGGTCTCCTGTTGGAGGGAGCTGTAGGAAGGCCCTGGCTCGCTCTCTCCTTAACAGACAAGAAGGTGAGAGAAGAGGGAGGGGATCAGTGATGATGACATGAGCTACAAGTAGTGGAAAAGACAAGGTTCTGAGTTAAGTGTTTGATATAAAACATTTTGTACGGTGCCTTTAGCCTGACTGCGTAACGTCTCCATTCAACGTTCACCATATGCTCTCCTGTCGCCTCGACTACATCTAAAGATGGAATAGGGATAGGTAGAGGCTAGAGAGAAAGAAGAGAGAAAGACAGAGAGAGAGAGAAAGTGAGAGAGAGAGACAGAGAGAGAGAGAGAGAGAGAGAGAGGAAGAAGTAGAGGATGGATCTAATTTGTTGTTCCCCCAAATTAAATTGGGGATGGGACTGTGCATCTGTCTCTGTCCGTTAGTACGTTAGTCACGCAATATCTCAGACAGCACTAGCCCGATTTTGACTAAACTTGGGTGAATGATGCGTCTCATAGAGATCTGGCATTTACTGATTGGCCAGATGGTGGAGCTATAACAGGAGATTGAAAACGCAAACTTTAAAAGGTCACGCCCCTCACCCCATTTGACCTAGTCATGAAATTTGGTACATAGGTCCTTGTCTCACAAAGAACACATTTCCCTCAAGGACCCATAAGGTCCGCCATGATTGATTTTCTTCCATTTAAAATGTTTGGCAAAACGCTACTTTTCTGGCCCCGAAATACCAATCTGCACGAAACTTCATATGTGACATCTAAGGACAAAGGTCTACGTTAAACAATTTCGCCGACATTGACGAATACATATTCAAGCAGGCGTGCTCTAGCACATTAATAAATAGAAATTAGTCAAGGATATTCGTATTGTAACAAAATGTGGCACACATGTTGCAAACACTATCATCACACAACATGTGCAAGAATATTAATATTGACCACCCGATGGCGCTATAATGGGCAATTGTTTATATCTCTTGATCTGTTTGACTCAGAGTGATGAAATTGGTGAATGATGCGTTTGCCATAGTGATCCGGCATTGACAAAATGACATTGACTGGCCCAAGAGGGCGCTACAGGAATCAACTGTTGGTACGTTAGTCCTACACGATATCTCAGACACCACTGCCCCATTTTTGACGAAACTTGGGTGAATGATACATCTCGTCATAGAGAGCCGCCATTTACACAAATGACACTGATTGGCAGAAGGGGGGCGCTGTATCAGTCGTGGGGGACGACATGTTTACTGTCGCCTTGCTTGTGTTTGTTTGCTTGGCAGACGGCACAAACTAGGGCGGGGAAGTTAATGCATAAGCCATTCATATCGCTTTGATAATGTATTGAAGTTGTTAAGATCTAGTGGTATACACTACAGTAACCTTGGTTTCATATGCAGCCATCTGCGTCTAGGTCTAAGTCTGTCTTGTTTTCAATGAAGCATACAGCGTCTGTACCTAATTACTGACAAATAAAGATGTAATGAAAAAAAAACTGCCACACATTACAAAGACTTATTTCATACATGATGTATCATATTTTCCCAGATAAAAAACAACAACAAAGGGATTTAATTGAACTCGTACAGAGATGAATGTGTGGAAAAGAGAACAAATATGATTCATTACAGGAACACACAGCCTAACTCCCATGCACTATGGACTTACCATGTACTACCATGATTCAAATAAGGTAGTAGTACAGTATTACCATGATCGGCGGACTGTGAGGCGAGTATTAGCGTGATTGGCTCACTGAGGGTATTATTGTACCATGATTGGGTGACAGAAATGGGTTTACCGTGATTGGCTGACTGAGGGGAGGTTATTACTGAACTGTACCGTGTTTTGCTGGTAAGTTCTTCATCTGGATGAGGTTGGCAAGCCTATCGATGGAGAGCTTGGGCCACTGCAGGTAGAAGTGACAACCCTGGATCAGAGATTCCTTCAGAGCATAGTTCTGGGCCAAGATCTCCTACAACAAGAGACATACAGCACAATACAGATTCAAGACAGTGGGCAAGGACACATGTCTTAGATTAAAAATAAAGTTGAAAACATTGAGGGCATGTCTAAAGACATTGAAACATGTGGAAGTATAAGTAACTTGTATTTGTGGTTGATTAATACAGTCGCATATGCTGGTATGCATATAAATCAGGTAGCATATTCATTTTGGATAGTAAATGTAGCTCCTTCACCTTCTTCAGCTTGGCGTAGCCTGAGTGGGAGATTTTCAGGATCTCGCAGGGTTCCTGTGTTAATGTACACTGGATGGTGATGCCTGCCTCAGTACCTGCAGGAGGTTCAAACGATCCAAAGCTGCCACCCACACCTATCTGAAACACGCAATCAATCACTCAATCAACCAACAAATCAATCAACTAACCAAAACTGTGAAAAGACCTTAAAGCTTAACCCTTGTGTTGTCTTAAGGGTAAAAAATGATCTGCCACTATGTTTAATAGCAGAGAAAACACCTTAAATTATATTTTTTCAACTTGACATTTGATGAGTGACCCCAACATTACAAAAAGTTAAACATCGCCTTTGTTCATATTTCCATGAAAGCTGTACACTACCAGGGCACAAAGATTGTCTTAGGGTCATTTTTGATCCGGCAGTTATACAATAACTTACACACCACAAAAATTACAAAGACACACACACACACAATGAGAGATTGAACTCAGCTTGGCCCCTGGTCATCTTCCATAACATCATTGATGTGTCCTCATACAATGCCTTCATGATATGGAACAAGATCAACCCTACCTGGATGCCTGATAAGCAGAACAAGAGGAGGGTGTTCCTGGAGCAGCTGTAAAAGGCACTTGTAACCCCACACATTCAAAGAAGAGAGTGCCTCCCCCACACAGCAGCCTCTGCAGCGCTTGTGAAAGCTGTTTAGGGGGCTGAATCTTGTCCTGATCCACCTGAGGCTGCAGCTAGGGCAGGCAAGAGGAGGAGATTCCAATTCTGCCCCCCAAAGAAGGACTGTAAAACAAATACTATGTGCTGCACATGTGAGAAATACATCAGCAAAGTCCACGCACACACACTTGCATACTGTCCTACATGTGCTAATTAGAGTTGATTGATTTGTGTTCTTCACATTTTTGTTTTGTTATCTATTATCTTATTTTATTCTTATTTATTGTTGTTGTTTATACAACTTGTGGGTGGGGGCAATGGTTAAAAAATGGGAGGAGACTAGTATTTTGTAGTTGAATTCCTCATTGTACAGTATATAACAATATATCACTATGTACCCAAAAAAGTTCAAGACCGTTAATATTTCCCTTCAATAAAATGCATTCAAAACTACTTGCTTCACATTTCTGCTACTTTCTTTGGCTATATAAGTGATATCTCTTGCTAAAAAATGTATGTTTACACCAATGTAGTACCTTTAGCAATAATAATAATAAATGATAAAACAATTATGACAGATGTGTTGTAATAAAAACGAGTGATGTCCACTGATTAAATGCAGTCTTTCTGCATTGTGAAGAGGGAAAACCCAGATATTCACAAAGTTTGTGATGAACGACAGGTTTTTTCTTCATGCAAAATAGGTTTAAAATTAAATTAAGCTGCTTTATTTTAGGGTTTAGTAAAGGCGGGTCATTGTTTACCCTTAGGACAAGGGGAGTATACAGAATGTTAAGACTACACAAGGGTTAAAGAATCCTTAATGGTGAAGCCACATTCGATTGCGAGATTACAACAGAGAAGTCACTGCAAACGACGAACACGGATCTTTCCACTTTTACCATGCTGCACGATGCTCCTCAGCTCGGCAACAAAAACGATAACAATGGTGGTTTGGGTGGCCAGTGTCGCCGTTTCCCCCTACAGCAGATACCATCTTTAACACTCCGGAGTAACATTGTGGCAATGCCATGGTGTGGTTGCTTACCACTGAGCCCTTTGGATCAACAGCCTCCTTGGATCTTTCTTGAGTGTATGGAGCTACTGAACCTTTCAGGATGAGGTAGAATCCATTGTGTCCAAATACTGCAGGAGGAAAGGGATGTTAAAGTGTGAAATGAAATAAAAACTTTAAAAAGTAAAGAAATGCCTCTGTCCATCACAGAAGAACATCACAGAATCTGCCTGCATCCCAAATGGCACCCCATTCTCTATATAGTGCACTACTTTAGACCAGTACACTATAGTAGACAGAAAAAACTCTCTCACAGCAAAACAATTATCCCAAATGCACCGGTCTCGTCTTTTCAGAATGTTTCAAATAGCTTATCACTTCACACGTCTCAGACATTAGACCTTGCCATCATATTTTATATTTGAGATTCTTCACAGTAGCCACACTTTGCCTTGGTGACAGCATTGCAAACTCTTGGCATTCTCTCAACCAGCTTCATGAGGTAGTCACCTGGAATGCATTTCAATTAACCAGTGTGCCTTGTTAAAAGTTTATTGGTGGAATTTCTTTCCTTCTTAATGCGTTTGAGCCAATCAGTTGTGTTCTGACAAAGTAGGGGTGGTATACAGAAGATAGCCCTATTTAGTAAAAGACCAAGTCCATATTATGGTAAGGACAGCTCAAATAAGCCAAGAGAAACAACAGTCCATCATTACTTTGAGACATGAAGGTCAGTCAATCCGGAAAATGTCAAGAACTTTGAAAGTTTCTTCAAGTGCAGCCGCAAAATCCATCAAGCGCTGTGATGAAACTGTCTCTCATGAGGACCGCCACAGGAAAGGAAGACCCAGAGTTACCTCTGCTGCAGAGGATAGGTTCATTAGAGTTACCAGCCTCAGAAATTGCAGTCCAAATAATTGTTTCACAGAGTTCAAGTAACAGACATCTCAACATCAACTGTTCAGAGGACAGTTGATGTGTGAATCAGGCCTTCGTGGTCAAAATGCTGCAAAGAACACCAATAAGTATATAATTTATTTAGAATTCAAGGCACATTTAACCACACTTAACCAGCATGGCTACCACAGCATTCTGCAGTGATAAACCATCCCATCTGGTTAGCGCTTAAAAATAAAGAAAAACCCTGGAATGAGTAGGTGTGTCCAAACTTTTGACTGGTAATGTATATTTTTATTTTTATTTTATTTCACCTTTATTTAACCAGGTAGGCAAGTTGAGAACAAATTCTCATTTACAATTGCGATCTGGCCAAGATAAAGCAAAGCAGTTCGACTCATACAACGACACAGAGTTACACATGGAGTAAAACAAACATACAGTCAATAATACAGTATCAACAAGTCTATATACGATGTGAGCAAATGAGGTGAGATAAGGGAGGTAAAGGCAAAAAAAGGCCATGGTGGCAAAGAAAATACAATATAGCAAGTAAAACACTGGAATGGTAGATTTGCAATGGAAGAATGTGCAAAGTAGAAATAAAAATAATGGGGTGCAAAGGAGCAAAATAAATAAATAAAATTAAATACAGTAGGGAAAGAGGTAGTTGTTTGGGCTAAAATATAGGTGGGCTATATAGATATATATATATTGATCTATATATATATATATATATATATATATATATATTGATCTCTGCTTATGTACACACTATATATATATATATATATATATATATATATATATATATATATATATAAATATATACGTATATTTGATGAGAGTATATATATATATATATATATATATATATAGTGTACATAAGCAGAGATCAATTTATTTAAAGTATTCATTTCCCTCTCTAGAATATAGAGTACTTCTCTCCCCTCATCAAAATCTACAAAAATATCAGCCTCCCGACTCAAGCTCCTGGGAAAGGTAACAGAAAAGCAATATCCAACCACCAAATCAAACATAACAGGAGAGGGGATTGAGTCTAAGCATTCCGTTGATAGTGCTGCCTGCCTCTATGGATGACAGTCATTTCAGAAGCCAAACCAGCTCGCAGAGTTTCATATACAAGCAGCTTCTATATTTCCCTGCGGTGCTCTGCTGCATATCTCACCACCACTTGTAGATGTTCTATCTCAGTGAGTAGCTAGAGGGGTTTCAATCTGCCCAAATCGGTGCACGCACACACGGTGTACGCGCACACATGAGGGATGAATGATGAAAAGAAACGGACACAGATAAAACTGCTCGTGAAACCAGTCAGGCCTCACAGAAGGGAAGCAAAAAGACTCTTCACAGTCAGATGCACTGTGGGCAGGGGTGTGAAGGGAGCGATGTACTTCTTGGGGTGAAGGGGTGTGTTTTGAGGTGAGGCTGAAGGGTGTTTGTATGCGTGTGTGCGCATACACATGATGCATAATGCATAACCGTGTGTGTGTGTATCAGCTTAGGCATGCGTGATGAGAGTTTGTTGTTTGTCTATCCCCACCAGCCTCCGCCAGTGAAATGTGATAGATAGAACAGCCTAGAAGCACGTGTGATGTACTCAGATTACTGTTGAATAGCATGAATAATAGATGGTGAATTTGGGATGATTGAGGTCTACAGTGCTGGAATAGTGCTGTCTCAATCAATAACATCACCGCATGCACAGCCCTCCAGTACTTCTTAAGACAAGCAGTAGCTATAACATTGACTGCGAGCACTCTGACAGACAGCATCTCCTGTTAAAGACCATGGGAATGGACTAGAATGAATACCTTATAAAAACCTGTATGAGTATTTCTCTCTGTGTTTGTGTGAGAAAACGCTCTAAATAAGGCTGTGTTCTTATGCATTTATGTGCCAACGCAGTATTCAGGAAAATGCATGGAGTTTTCCAAAGACAAAATGATATATTGCCAATGCTATGCTAGAGCATGTTTAAGTTTACAATGCAAGAAGAATATGGTGTGTGTGTGTGGGACTCACTGATCTGTGCCCTATCCCAGGTCTCTATGATGGCGATGGTGCTGATCTGCTGTAACTCATGTCTGGAGAGGTGGGCTGTCAGACACGGGAACACCTTCAGCATCTTATGGATAGAATGGTGCTCCAACTGGGACCGCTCTATAGGGCTGACAGACAGACAGACAGACAGACAGACAGAGACAGACAGACAGACAGACAGACAAAGAAAACAACATGTTTCAAAACTCCCCCCCAAAAAGATTTTTGCACATGCATAGGAGCATGGACATTCACACGTGCGCATTAATTGATGATGATCACAGGGTATTTCTCTACTAATTTGGAGAGATGATGATGACCGGGCAATTAGGATACAGACGTGTCAGTACGTCTGAGCCAGGAAAATGTTAGAACTATCAATCAAACAACCCCTTAAAACTGCCTGGTGTATGTGTGAGTGTTTGTACACGTGTGTGTGTATACAGTGGCATGCGAAAGTATTCACCCCCCTTTGCATTTTTCCTATTTTGTTGCCTTACAACCCATAATTACAATTCAGCATTAATACTGGAGTGATAGATGTGCAGATGATGATGTGCAAGTAGAGATACTGGGGTGCAAAAGAGCAAGAGGGCAATTAATAATATGGGGATGAGGTAGTTGGGTGTGCTATTTACAGATTGGCTATGTACAGGTACAGTGATCGGTAAGCTACTGACAGCTGATGCTTAAAGTTAGAGATGGAGATATTTTGATATTTTGCAATTCGTTCCAGTCATTGGCAGCAGAGAGCTGGAAAGAAAGGCGGCCAAAGAAAGTGTTGGCTTTGGGGATGACCAGGGAAATATACCTGCTGGAGCGCAGACTACATCCAGTTTGCTGAGTAGAGTTATTATGTAAATGACATCGCCGAAGTCAAGGATCGGTAGGATAGTCAGTTTTACGAGGAATTGTTTGGCAGCATGAGTGAATGAGGCTTTGTTGCGAAATAGAAAGCCGATTCTAGATTTAATTTTGGATTGGAGATGCTTAATGTGAGTCTGGAAGGAGAGTTTACAGTCTAACCAGCACCTAGGTATTTGTAGTAGTCCACATATTCTAGGTCAGAACCATCCAGAATAGTGATGCTATTCGGGGGGGAGGGTGCGGGCAGCAATCGGTTGAAGACCATGCACTTTGTTTTACTAGCATTTAAAAGCAGTTGGAGGCCACGGAAGGAGTGTTGTATGGCATTGAAGCTCGTCTGGAGGTTTGTTAACAGTGTCCAAACAAGGGCCAGATGTATACAGAATGGTGACGTCTGCGTGGAGGTGGATCAGAGAATCACCAGCAGCAAGAGCGACATCATTGATACATACAGAGAAAAGAGTCGGCCCGAGAATTGAACCCTGTGGCACCCCCATAGAGACGGCCAGAGTTCCGGACAACAGGCCCTCCGATTTGACACACTGAACTATATAAATCAAATCAAATTTTATTTGTCACATACACATGGTTAGCAGATGTTAATGCGAGTGTAGAGAAATGCGAGTGTAGCGATATGAAATCTAGCTAACAATTCCAAAACTACTACCTTATACACACAACTGTAAAGGGATAAAGAATATGTACATAAAGATATATGAATGAGTAATGGTACAGAGCGGCATAGGCAAGATGCAGTAGATTATATTAAGATTACATTATGTTAAGTAGCATTGTTTTAAAGTGGCTAGTGATATATTTTACATCAATTCCCATCAATTCCCATTATTGAAGTGGCTGGAGTTGAGTCAGTGTGTTGGCAGCAGCCACTCAATGTTAGTGGTGGCTGTTTAAAAGTCTGATGGCCTTGAGATAGAAGCTGTTTTTCAGTCTCTCGGTCCCAGCTTTGGCGGGGTGAACAGGCAGTGGCTCGGGTGGTTGTTGTCCTTGATGATCTTTATGGCCTTCCTGTGACATCGGGTGGTATAGGTGTCCTGGAGGGCAGGTAGTTTGCCCCCGGTGATGTGTTGTGCAGACCTCACTACCCTCTGGAGAGCCTTACGGTTGTGGGCGGAGCAGTTGCCGTACCAGGCGGTGATACAGCCCGACAGGATGCTCTCGATTGTGCATCTGTAGAAGTTTGTGAGTGCTTTTGGTGACAATCCGAATTTCTTCAGCCTCCTGAGGTTGAAGAGGCGATGCTGCGCCTTCTTCACGATGCTGTCTGTGTGGGTGGACCAATTCAGTTTGCCTGTGATGTGTACGCCGAGGAACTTAAAACTTACTACCCTCTCCATTACTGTTCCATCGATGTGGATAGGGGGGTGCTCCCTCTGCTGTTTCCTGAAGTCCACAATCATCTCCTTAGTTTTGTTGACGTTGAGTGTGAGGTTATTTTCCTGACACCACACTCCGAGAGCCCTCACCTCCTCCCTGTAGGCCGTCTCGTCGTTGTTGGTAATCAAGCCTACCACCGTTGTGTCGTCCGCAAACTTGATGATTGAGTTGGAGGCGTGCGTGGCCACGCAGTCGTGGGTGAACAGAGAGTACAGGAGAGGGCTCAGAACGCACCCTTGTGGGGCCCCAGTGTTGAGGATCAGCGGGGTGGAGATGTTGTTACCTACCCTCACCACCTGGGGGCGGCCCGTCAGGAAGTCCAGTACCCAGTTGCGCAGGGCGGGGTCGAGACCCAGGGTCTCGAGCTTGATGACGAGTTTGAAGGGTACTATGGTGTTAAATGCTGAGCTGTAGTCGAAGAACAGCATTCTCACATAGGTATTCCAATTGTCCAGATGGGTTAGGGCAGTGTGCAGTGTGGTTGCGATTGCGATTGCGTCGTCTTTGGACCTATTTGGGCGGTAAGCAAATTGGAGTGGGTCTAGGGTGTCAGGTAGGGTGGAGGTGATATGGTCCTTGACTAGTCTCTCAAAGCACTTCATGATGACGGAAGTGAGTGCTACGGGGCGGTAGTCGTTTAGCTCAGTTACCTTAGCTTTCTTGGGAACAGGAACAATGGTGCCCTCTTGAAGCATGTGGGAACAGCAGACTGGGATAGGGATTGATTTAATATGTCCGTAAACACACCAGCCATGTCAGTGGCACTGTATTGTCCTCAAAGCGGGCAAAAAAGTTATTTAATCTGCCTGGGAGCAAGGCATCCTGGTCCGTGACTGGGCTGGTTTTCTTTTTGTAATCCGTGATTGACTGTAGACCCTGCCACATACATCTTGTGTCTGAGCCGTTGAATTGCAATTCTACTTTGTCTCTATACTGACGCTTAGCTTGTTTGATTGCCTTGTGGAGGGAATAGCTACACTGTTTGTATTCGGTCATGTTTCCGGTCACCTTGCCCTGATTAAAAGCAGTGGTTCGCGCTTTCAGTTTCACGCGAATGCTGCCATCAATCCACGGTTTCTGGTTTGGGAATGTTTTAATCGTTGCTATGGGAACGACATCTTCAACGCAAGTTCTAATGAACTCGCTCACCGAATCAGAGTATTCGTCGATGTTGTTGTCTGACGCAATACGAAACATATCCCAGTCCACGTGATGGAAGCAGTCTTGGAGCGTGGAATCAGATTGGTCGGACCAGCGTTGAACAGACCTTAGCGTGGGAGCTTCTTGTTTTAGCTTCTGTCTGTAGGCAGGGAGCAACAAAATGGAGTCGTGGTCAACTTTTCCGAAAGGAGAGCGGGGGAGGGCCTTATATGCATCGCGGAAGTTAGAATAGCAATGATCCAAGGTTTTACCAGCCCTGGTTGCGCAATCGATATGCTGATACAATTTAGGGAGTCTTGTTTTCAGATTAGTAGCTGGTGAACCAGGCGAGGAAGTCATTTGAGAAGCCAAGGCTATTGCGGTGATTGACAGAGTCAACAGCTTTGGTCAGTTCAATGAAGATGGCTGCACAGTACTGTCTTTTATCGATGGCTGTTATGATATCGTTTAGGACCTTGAGAGTGGCTGAGGTGCACCCATGACCAGACCAGATTGCATAGTGGAGAAGGTACGCTGGGATTCAAAATGGTGGGTGATCTGTTTATTAACTTGGCTTTCGAAGATTTTAGAAAGGCAGGGCAGGATGGATATAGGTCTATAACAGTTTGGGTCTAGAGTGTCTCCCCCTTTGAAGAGGGGGATGACCGTGGCAGCTTTCCAATCATTGTGGATCTCAGACATTATGAAAGAGAGGTTGAATAGGCTAGTAATAGGGGTTGCAACAATTTCGGGGGATAATTTTAGAAAGAGAGGGCCCAGATGGTCTAGCCCAGCTGATTTGTAGGGATCCAGATTTTGCAGCTGTTTCAGAACATCAGCTGTCTGGATTTGGGTGAATGAGAAGCGGGGGGGCTTGGGCAAGTTGCTGCAGGGGGAGCTGAGATGTTGGCTGGGGTAGGGGAAGCCAGGTGGAAAGCATGGCCAGCCGTAGAAAAATGCTTATTGAAACTTTCTATTATCGTAGATTTATCGGTGGTGACAGTGTTTCCTATCCTCGGTGCAGTGGGCAGCTGGGAGGAGCTGCTTTTATTCTCCATGAGTTTTAGAGTGTCCAAAAACATTTGGGAATTAGTACTACAGGATGCAAATTTCTGTGTGAAAAAGCTAGACTTAGCTTTCCTAACTGACTGAGTATATTGGTTCCCTGAAAAGTTGCATATCGCGGGTGCTATTTGATGCTAATGCAGAACGCCACAGGATGTTTTTGTACTGGTCAAGGGCAGTCAAGTCTGGGGTGAACCAAGGGCTATATCTGTTCTTTGTTCTACATTTTTTAATGGGGCGTGCTTATTTAAGATGGCAAGGAAAGCACTTTTTGAAGAGCAACCTAGCATCTTCTACTGTCGGGATGAGGTCAATATCCTTCCAGGATATCTGAGCCAAGTCGATTAGAAAGGCCTGCTTGCTGAAGTGTTTTAGGGAGCATTTGACAGTGATGAGGGGTGGTTGTTTGACCGCGGACCCATTACGTACACAGGCAATGGAGGCAGGGATCGCTGAGATCCTGGTTGAAGACAGCAGAGGTGTATTTAGAGGGCAAGTTGGTCAGGATGCTATCTAAGAGGGTGCCCATACGGATTTAGGGTTGTACCTGTTAGGTTTCTTGATAAATTGTGTGAGATTGAGGGCATCTAGCTTAGATTGTAGGATGGCCAGGGTGTTAACCATGTCCCAGTTTAGGTCACATAACAGTACGAACTCTGAAGATAGATGGTGGGCGATCAATTCACATATGGTGTCCAGGGCAACGGTGAGAAACTTGCTTCTGGAAAGGTGGATTTTTAAAAGTAGTAGCTTGAATTGTTTGGGCATAGACCTGGAAAGTATGACAGAACTCTGCAGGCTATCTCTGCAGTAGATTGCAACTCCGCCCCCTTTGGCAGTTCTATCTTGTCAGAAAATAGTTAATTTCAGCAATTACAGATGCAAATCTCTTGAGGTATGTCACTATAAGCTTGGCACATCTAGCCACTGGGATTTTTGCCCATTCTCTTCAAGGCAAAACTCCTCCAGCTCCTTCAAGCTGGATGAGTTCCGCTGGTGTACAGCAATCTTTAAGTCATACCACAGATTCTCAAATTGGATTAAGGTCTGGGCTTTGACTAGGCCATTCCAAGACATTTAAATGTTCCCCTTAAACCACTCGAGTGTTGCTTGAGCAGTATGCTTAGAGTCATTGTCCTGCTGGGAGGTGAACCTCTGTCCCAGTCTCAAATCTCTGGAAGACAAACAGGTTTCCCTCAAGAATTTCCCTGTATTTAGCACCATCCATCATTCCTTCAATTCTGACCAGTTTCCCAGTTCCTGCCGATGAAAAACATCCCCACAGCATGATGCTGCCACCACCATGGTGTTCCCGGGGTGATGAGAGGTGTTGGGTTTGCGCCAGACATAGCGTTTTCCTTGATGGCCAAAAAGCTACATTTTAGTTTCATCTGACCAGAGGACCTTCTTACAAATGTTTGGGGAGTCTCCCACATGCCTTTTGGCGAACACCAAACCTGTTTGCTTATTTTTTCCTTTAAGCAATGGCTTTTTTTCTGGCCACTCTTCTATAAAGCCCAGCTCTGTGGAGTGTACAGCTTTAAGTGGTCCTATGGACAGATACTCCAATCTCCGCTGTGGAGCTTTGCAGCTCCTTCAGGGTTATCTTTGGTCTCTTTGTTGCCTCTCTGATTAATGCCCTCCTTGCCTGGTCAATGAGTTTTGGTGGTCGGCCTCTCTTGTCAGGTTTGTTGTGCTGCCATATTCTTTCCCTTTTTCAATAATGGATTTAATGGAGCTCCGTGACATGTTCAAAGTTTCGGATATTGTTTTATAACCTAAACCTGATCTGTTCTTCTCCACAACTTTGTCCCTGACCTGTTTGGAGAGCTCCTTGGTATTCATGGTGTTGCTGGCTTGGTGGTGCCCCTTGGTGTTGCAGACTCTATATACTGAGATCACGTGACAGATCATGTGACACTTAAATTGCACATAGGTGATCTTTATTTAGCAAAGTATGTGACTTATGAAGGTAATTGGTTGCACCAGATCTAGATTTAGGGGCTTCAAAGCAAAAGGGGGTGAATACATATGCACGCACCACCTTTCCGTTGAAAAAAAATGTAAGACTTTTTTGAAATAAGTACTTTTTTCTAGTAGAAAGAAGAGGAAGGGAAGCACTACAAGGGTACATAATAGTCAATTTTGGTAGACAGAAGGTGCTCTTTGGTAAAAGGGGTGAATTGGTCATCTAAAAGAAAGGAGGACCAAAGCACTCTATAATTAATTAAAATTCCTTTATTTGTATGGCATGTTCAATAGAAACAAAGTTTTAGGGCTATTAGGGCTAAATGGAAAAGCTGTTCAAAAGAGGACATGTATTATTTCTTTGTACTCCCTGACGAAGGCCATGCAAACGAAACGAGTCAGATTTTTAACACTTTGTTTCTATTGCCATACAAATAAAGGCATTTTAATGAATTATATGAAGTGTGCCTTGGTCCTCCTTTCTTTTTCAATCATTTTTTTTTCATTTCACTTCACCAATTTGGACTATTTTGTGTATGTCCATTACATGAAATCCAAATAAAACTACATTTAAATTACAGATTGTAATTCAACAAAATAGGAAAAACGCCAAGTGGGATGAATACTTTTGCAAGGCACTGTATATGGGGCGGCAGGTAGCCTAGTGGTTAGAGTGTTGGGCCTGTAACCGAAAGGTTGCTGCATCGAATCCCTGAGCTGACAAGGTAAAAATCTGTCATTCTGCCCCCAAAGTTGGCAGTTAACCCATTATTCCCCTGGTAGGCCATCATTGTAAATATGATTTTTTTCTTAACTGACTTGTCTAGTTAAATACAGGTTAAATCAGTTTTATTTTTTATTTTTATTTTTAAATATTGTGGTCAGAGAGACGGCATGAGTGTGCATAGGAGAGCAGCAGGTAAAAAAAAACAAAGAAACTGTTCCCTCATCTCAGATTCAAGTCAGTCACAACTGAGACGGCCCGCTTTGAGAGAGGAGACCGGGAAGGAAGCGACTTCACCCTCACTCTCCAGAAGGCAATGTTCAGATGGGTGCTATTGTGGTGTCTCCCTACCATGGTTCACATATACTTTGAGTCAGACTGTCTGAACTATGGAGAAACACACAACCTATTGAACGGCCAATGCACAAAAGTATCAAAACGGTGAGAGACAGTTGTGTGATTGAAGATCGCACACATTCAGATGGAGACTTCTGACACCAGTCACTCATCTCTAGCCATACCTGAACTAGAACAATGTGAGATTCTTATTATTATCAGTGAAGTTCTTAAAACACTCATCACGACAGTTATAGAACACGTCTAAGATCTGAATTATGTCCCTTTAGTGCTTAAAAAAGACAAACGTGACAAGCCAGCCAGTCACCTGCATGCATGTAAAACGGGACTAGACAATCATTCGCGCCATATCCGTCCTAACGGGACAGAGGTCATCTCCTTATCCATCCATTAAAATGGGGCAATCTGCGATTGACACATGATATATACCCCTTGATTCTTGAAGAATATAACTTTTATACATGCTTCATGAGATCAAGTCAACTGTCGTTCTCTATCAGAACCCGAAATATAAGCTTGTTTTATTCCAATGTTTGCAAACAATCTACATCTAAAAGAAACTGTATATAGCCTCAAAACATAGTTAAAACTATCATTTAAAAATCATGTATGGCAAGTCTATGCATTTGAGAGTGGTTACAATTTTCCACCCCAGTTCCTCAGCTTTTTACTAAAACAGAGGCGGGTGATGGCTTTGTTATTGTTTGAAACTGCATGCAGATTGCTGCTTTAAGTTTTCAAACGGTATAGAAATTGTTCTAAATTTGTCACTGGGAATTCATTGTTCTTGTCCTTTTAAAACGCCTTTTAAATGTGTACATGATACTGCGACGACTTTTCCCTATACGGGAACCATAAAGTCAGTGGTGTAACCCACCCAGCATCCCGAGGGAGTATCCTCTTTGATAGTAACGCGTGACTTATGCTGAGCTCTGGTTAATATCGCAGCAGGCTATTTCAAGGTTCAGCAGGGACGAGCTAATAATTCTAAACACATCACATCTAAATCAATGCATATGCACAAACTGTACAGCGTACACTCAGTATACACTAAGCCCATGGGAAATATCAAGGAACTATGGGCATCTGTATTCCATTTCCTTACCATATAATGATTGCTATAGCAGCTGTGTAGGGGGAAAATATAAATGAATATGGGCGGGGTAGTGGTACTATCTATTCTGTCACTGGGAGAAAGGGGAGAGACTTGCAAGCAAATTACGCTTTGCATGTCGAAGCGGTGCAGCGCTACATTCAACCTCTTTGACTGTCTTTACAACAGCCCTATAGATGGGATGACCTAGTGTCTGTGTAGGTGGAAGTGGTTCAGTGATCTACACTTGTGTGATGACTAGCCTTGTCTGAGACTTGAAAGCTACTGGCATACAGATGTGGTCAAATATATTGGCACCCTTGTAAGATTTACTTTTTCTTCTAAAATAAGTTGAAATTGAAAACACTGAAATTGAGAAATGTCAAAGCCAAACAATTGCCTTGACTAAATTATTTAAAATTATTATTATTAAAAATAATTTAGTTGTTGGCAATGATTCTCATTTACTGTGCAATTTAACCTCTGGTAAGTTGCAGGTGCCTACAGGGTAAAAAAATAGCCATTCAACCAGTTTTGAAAAGAAAAAACAGAACATTCTTCTCCATTGCAAGAGTTCCAATATATTTGACAACATCTGTAAAAATCTTACCCTCTCTTCCACATCAGCCATTGAGAGGACATACAGCACCCCTTCACCCTGCCTTCTCACTTCCTGGTACCCTTTCCGTGCCCCCAACATGACCTTTGACCCAGAGTTATGCACTTCCTGCTTGCTTGATGCTGCATCATCAGACACATATGAGGTTGGACGTTGGAATGCTTTGGTGTCTGAAATGTGTATACCACTGCCTTCCTTCCACATAATTATCCAGATAAGTCCTTCTAGAGCATCCCACAGGATCTGATTACATATCTTAATTGTTAGCTCGTAGTGATGTCCTTGGAAATTCTAGGGCCACATTTACTACATGTTTACAGTATAGACATTACATCAGTAATTTTTCTCTTTCAACTTAATCCCTTCTAAAAAACATCAGTCCCTTAAATCGCAATGGTCCTCAGTCATATTCAGGAAAAATGTATTAATTAAACAGTTAACTTGATTTACAACGTAGTAGCTTATAAGATACATGTATAATCAAAAGGTTGAACTATGAGGGTCACTTTGGTAATGTAAACATTTTTACACCACCAATTCCAAGACTTCCAGTTGACATTTCCATACGCTGGTATTAATCATAAATTCCCCAATGATAATAGTAATTGCTATCGCTAATCCCTTTCCATAAGTTTCTAATTAACTGGATGAAGGTTTATCATTGGAAGGACAGGGAAAGACTCATTTGTGTGAATAAGTCATTTCTGCAAACGTGAAGGATTTGTAGCCTCTAACACACACACAAGGTTCTTTCTCCCACTCTCTCTCACAAACACACAGTGAGAAGCTGAGCAGACAGAAAGTGGTGGTTGTGTAAACAGAGTGGCAGATTAATTTGCAGGGCACGGGGCTGAGGCAGTGTGTGTGTGTGTGTGTGTGTGTGTGCGCCGAAGGGGGCTGCTGGCTACGCTGTACTAACCGTGGTGCTTAGAGGAGCTGAGAGAAGAGATCCTGTAGAGGACACACCAGAGGGTTTGTGGCTCAGAGAACAGCATGGGGGATTGAGAGGGAGAGAGATGCTCAGCTCAGTTTAGCTCAGGCCTGGAGAGATGCTGACACAGTCCATCCGCTTGCTCCACTCCTGACTCGCATTCTCTTTTTTCAATCTATCTAGCATTTGCGTCAAGCATTGGATCAAGCCGAATCTAAAGCACACAAAACAACAATGTTACTGCCGTGTTGGTAGTTACATGGACTCTTAACAATGTGATGAAACTTTGCTCCTTGCTGAAACAAATTCAGCAGCAGCACACAGAAATAGAATGAATAGAACAGTTTTGGAACCTCTAACCCTGGCAATTTTACTGGTAAACTCACGGGTACACTCGCAATGGCTGCCTGATATTGTGATGCAATAATTTCCATGATGATGTAGAATTTCCATTCAAATTATGTTAAGTGATGTGGCTAGTGCAATGGAATGTATTTCTTGTAATGTCAGTTGAGTTCAATCAACAAATCACAGCACATTTTTAGCTCATATTTTACTTCCTGCTTTGCTATGGGTACACTCGCAATGGCCACCTGTCTGCTCATTATGCCATCATTGACTTGAATCGGAATGACGTTTCTAGTCACAATATTTCTATTGCAGCACATGCAATCAGGAGTGGAAAAGAGGAGAAAATATGTGTAAAATACCAAAAACATTGCCATTCAAACGGTTATTACGGTGACCGCAGTCCTTTCACTGGCCAATTACTGTCATCCAATATTCCATGACCGTCACAGCCCTACTAAGCAGCACATTTCACATTTCTCACCCTTTATACTAAATTAAAATAGAAAAACACAAAACATCTACAACAGAGGTACTCAACTACTTTGAGAATGTACGGTCACACAAATTTCCTAAGTGGCAAAGGTCCGGATGGATATTGTCAGTGACTCACCAAAATCAAATGAGGGACCCCTGGTGGTCGAGTCCCTGGGCACGTAAATCTAGACATATTAACTACACAAATTAGATAGGTAAATTAAACTAACCAGCAATATGGCTAACATGAACTAGTAATTGATCAACTGGACATGTCTGACAGGTTATAAATAGCTTGAGGGTCTGTCAGTGAATGACATAAGAGGAAAACTGCCCATGCACTTCCAAATGTTGAAATTGCACCTTGTGCATTCTGCTACTACAACCATCAACAGCAGCAAGTTCAAAGCCCAACGGAGCATTCAACTTGCGGTCCGCCAGTTGAGTATGGCTGGTCTACAAGGTCTTATCAGGACAAACGTTATTACCAAAGTTCAGGAAGCTCAGAAGAGAAGAGATCCTGGCCTGCACTCTCCTTGGCTTACAGGCTTTTAAAGTGTCATCACCATCGAGAGCTTTTAGACAAGACAAAAGTCCTATCAGATCGGTTTCAACACTGGACCCTTGCTTTTAGGAGAGGAGAGGCAGCAAACGCTATTTTTCTTCTCACAAATAACTGTAATCAGCCTTATCTACAGCCTCCTACAGCCTGCTCCGGCCGCTCCATCACCATCTTATCGCCCCACCAAATGCCTTCCTTTCCTCTCACCTATCACCAAAGGACGCTGGGGGAAAATTGCCCCTAAAGCGGACCCAGCCAGTGACATAAATCACAGGGAGAGAAGAGCTTGATAAGAGCTATCTGTCTGGAAGTTAGAGCCACAAGGCACTTTTCTTCAGATGGCCGGCCGGGGCAAAAAAAAAAAAAATGCTGGCTAGGCTAGCCAACTTAATTCAAATTCAAAGTCCACTTTGAAGATAACAGGGGTGGGGGGACCTTCGAGGTAATCAATTTAAATCAGGAAGACTCAAATCACAGCTCCAATGGCCTCTGTCTCTGTTTCTTTTTTCTTTTAATCTTTTCAACTGCACTTTTTCCGAAAATGGGAAAGAAAATTATAGGGGGGGGGGGGAATTGGACACCCTTGTCTTTGACTGAGCATTCACTTCCCATAGGAGAGGGGACGTAGAAAGGCAATGTCTTGGGGACCACAGTGATAAGATTTGTGTTATACAGCAGTTTAGACCTTTATCAGAGATGGCTGATGCCTGCGGCCTGTGCAGAGCAAGGGAGCCAATCAATCTTTGGTTGGAGGGGAGAAGACAAGAGAGCCCTGAACCTTTCTGCCACTGTCTAATTCATTCTGAGGGGAAAACAAAGAGCCTTTGTGAACACATATAGATCACATATACTCTATTAATGTTCACACACATATGGAGCAGATAGGGATCTGTCCAACTCACTCCTCAGCCTGAAGTATCGCCCCTTGCACAATTATCCTTTACAATGGTGCTGTGACACAGATCTGCACTTGCGTTCAGCTCAACCGCTGGGGTCGCCTTGGAGTGAATTTGGGGTGTGAATGTAGAAGACGGGGATCTCTGAAACTCACTCCTCAGTGAGTGTCGACCCTTATGCAATTATAAATTGCCTTTTCCAATATCCTGATGGGTTGGAAAATTCACGAGGGTGGTCACGTGTGTTTGCGAGGCAAAGGTCCTGAGTCTCTGTATGAGCCAAATCAGGGGGAAGCGGTATTCGCTAAGCAAGCAACGTGACATCCTTTACACATAGTAGGGGTGTAACGGTACATGTATTCATTCACACCGTGAACCCGAATGTCTACAGAGATATATCAAAAATGAAAACAATAGGCTGGTGGAGGATTTGGACACCCTTGTCGAGTAAATTTGAGGTGAAAAAACATTTCAGGCTATTTCCGTTAAAACAACTAGAGCCTATGCCCACGTTGTAAGATAAACTCAAATCTTAATCGCCGCATTTCAAACTGCCCTTTTGTGAGGCACAGCCAGGATCTAGTTCTGTACGATGGCGAGTGGTGGGGTCGATAAACCAGGAGAATTCTCCATCGTTTAAATCTTCAGTTTGGCTACATTTTGTCTTCCCAGTAGATGACAATGGCAATGGACAGAGAGAGCATGTCGCCACTGCTCAACGAGAATACCCTAAGTACCCGACGTCGACCCAGTATTCCTACCACCGGAGCAAGACCGAAATGCAAAAAAACAACACAACTCCCCTCTGCATTCAAGCAACCCATCAAAGTTGATTCTGACAGGGCCAAAGAAATTACAAGAGTGTAATCGCTCCTCTTTCACCAAAGCTGCCAAACTAACCCTGATTCAGAGGACCATCTTACCCATGCTAGATTACGGAGACGTAATCAAAGATAGTACTTTTTGGAGAAATTTCCTCTGGTCTGATAGAACTGTTTGGCCACAATGCCCATCGTTATGATTGGAGGAAAAAGGGGGAGGCTTGCAAGCCGAAGAACACCATCCCAACCGTGAAGCATAGGGGTGGCAGCATCATGTTGTGGGGGTGCTTTGCTGCAGGAGGGTACATGCGCACTCCACAAAATAGATGGCATCATGAGGAGGGAAATTATGTGGATATATTGAAGCAACATCTCAAGACATCAGTCAGGAAGTTAAAATTGGCTGGGTCTTCCAAATGGACAATGACCCCAAGCATACTTCCAAAGTTGTGGCAAAATGGCTTAAGGACAACAAAGTCAAGGTATTGGAGTAGCCATCACAAAGCCCTGACCTCAATCCTATTGAGAATTTGTGGGCAGAAATGGAAATGTACGAGCAAGAAATAAAAGCTGAAATAAATCATTCTCTCTCCTATTATTCTGACATTTCACATTCTTAAAATAAAGTGTTGATCCTAACTGACATAAGACAGGGAATTTTTACTAGGATTAATTGTCAGGAATTGTGACAAACTGAGTTTAAATGTATTTGGCTAAGGTGTATGTAAACTTCCGACTTCAACTGTACATATTGATATCACGCGCATATTGCACTTTATTTTAGTGTTGAGTAATCGTGTGTTTTCATTTGTTATAGTAACTACAAAGTGTTAGGAATCCTGATTGTGCTCTCAACAGGTATTATAGGACTCATGATCATATATGGAATTAGGAACACCAACGCTTTGTATTTTCTTAACAAACATTAACTACAGTAACTGTCGGAATTTAACTTTCCTGCTGTACCGAAATATGACCCCAAAAGCGCAAAACCGTGGGTTTGGTGAAGCGTTACAGCTCTAACACATAGACTCTAAAATGAGCCAGACACAGAAATCGTAATAGTCACAAGTGAACCATTTTCATCAAGGTAATATCATATCATTAAGAAATGTTCTGTATTGCATCAGCCACTGATAGTCCTGCTAAAGCTCAGCAGTATGGCTGGAACCACAGACATCAGCTAGCTAGGCCTTGGCAGGGTAGACGTGGCAGTGGAGATAGAGGTTAATTGTCCACCATCACCCGGTTTGGAGAGCATCCCGCCAGCCGGCCAAGCCATCTAACACTGGACGTGATTAAATACCCTGTCTTCTGTTATTGTTTACATTCCTGGGGGAAAGAAGGGGGGGGGCATTCAGAAGAGGAAGAAGTCATCCCTTTTTGTGGGTTTCCCCCCAAACCCAACCCAACAGCAGCTGTCATAGAGAGAGAGAGAGATGGAACTGACTGGAGGCCAGGGCAGACAGCTGGATCTGAGGTCATGTCCCTCTGTGTGTCAGAAAGAGTCTTGACAACGACAAAAAAAACACAGATTAGAAAACTATTATAAGTCAGTTTAAATCAGATTCCCAGGCCAATATGTGTGTCATAAAATCTGGGGGACGGTTTTCTGGACCGCAGTCAGCTGGGAGAGAGGGAGTAGAAGTAAAACTGGGCACCTTGCAACAACGAATGCAAAAATAGAGATATTTTGCAATACGTGACAGACCGAAAAAGACAGATTGTATATTCTCCAAAAATATTGCTTAATCCCCCCTCTACTGAAAACGCCAATCAGATACGTGTCCTGCTGATATGAGTGGACTGCAATAACACAGCTTCAACAAAGCACTAGAGAGTTCCATGGCAGAGCCCAGTAGGTGTGGCAAGAGTGGCTGTTGCTCAGTTTTGTTTACATTTCAGCAATATCCATAACTGATCTTAATCTTGTTCATACAGTAACATTACAGCATCGACACTCACACCGACGAGACATGAGAGTTCTTCTGTTTAGCTTGGGGACAGGAGGGACTGAGACCTCTAGCTGTTTGTGTTATCTGCTGACTGGGGTAAAAACCTCTAAACGTCTAAGCCTTTGGGGGGGGTTGAGGGTTCTACTAAGCTGACATATGAAATTGTTTAAAGATGGTCATACCATGGATCATTTAGCTATTTCATTTAGACTTTTAGGACCACTGTTGTTATAAAAAGTACACTTTATATACAAAAGTATGTGGACACCCTTTCAAATTTGTGGATTTGGCTATTTCAGTTACACCCATTGCTGACAGATGTATAAATCACTGGAGTGATGAATCACACTTGACCATCTGTCAGTCCAACAGACGGCTCTAGGTTTGGCAGATGCCAGGAGAACACTACCTGCCCTAATGCATAGTGCCAACTGTAAAGACTGGTGGAGGAGGAATAATGGTCTGAGACGGTGAAATCTTAACACTACAGCACACAATGACATTCTAGACAATTCTGTGCTTCCAACTTTGTGGCAACAGTTTGGGGAAGGACCTTTCCTGTTTCGGTATGACAATGCCCCCGTACACAAAGCGAGGTCCGTACAGAAATGGTTTGTCAAGATAGGTGTGGAAGAACTTGACTGGCCTGCACACAGGACTGACCTCAATCGCATCAAGCACCTGTGGGATGAATTGGAATGCCGACTGCGAGCCAGGCCTAATCGCCCAACATCATTGCCCGACCTCACTAATGCTCTTGTGGCTGAATGGAAGCAAGTCCCCCCCCAGCAATGTTCCAACATCTAGCAGAAAGCCTTCCCAGAAGATTGGACGTTGTTATAGTAGCACAGGGGCACCAACTCCATATTAATATCCATGATTTTGGAATGATATGTTTTGACTAGCAGGTGTCCACATACCTTTGGTCATGTAGTGTATTTGATAAAATACTGAATTTGGCCTTTACTAATATATCCCATAGAAACACATTGAATAATACATTAATACATTGTAAAAAAAAAGACAGTCAAAACATAAATCATAAGGTTTTGAAGTGTCTGTCCTAAATCTGGGAGATATACGAAAGCTCATATTAGTTTGTAGCCCAAACGGGTCGGACGCTAGACAGAAGTTCGCACATCAGCGGTACCAACTTCAGACAAGTCCTGTAGCTCAGCCGCCTTCCAGCGCAGATGCGGAAGGCCGACATAGGCGGATGCAGCCCATGCAAAAAACAGATATCTCTAGCTTAAACTGACTGATTCTGATGGGGATGTCTTTATTATGTTACATTGATTGGCGCACGGGTGCATCAATAGACTTAAGGATTATGAATTAAATGGAAACTCAGAGAGACATGTCCAACAAACCATCTCAACGTGGCCAGTCATCCCAGACCTGTCTGTCTCCAGTTTGACTTCTCCCCCTACTTTTTTTCCCACAACCTAATGTACTCCCTTCTCTTCTCACATAGTTGGATGGTGTAGTGACTAGTCTCTCCATAGACAGACAGCTGGTGAAGAGTTCCCGCACTTGCAATCTGAAATGACACTCTACCTCCTTTGACCTTCCACTGTGTCAGGAAAATACATTTACCATAGGGTGACTCACTCTCACACACCAGACAGACCAGACAGGAACTTTCCCGTTTCTCTCCAACGACTCCCCTCGCCTGTGTTGATGTTTCCACAACAAGATGGACGCCTGTTTGATATTTATGTTCCTAAGTCTTTTTTCGTGGCCGGCGGATTGTCAGACAGATTGGATGGAAAAAAGAGCAGAGAGTAATCTACAGGGACAGGGTATTTCAAGTCTTTTCCTACACTGTAGTTATAGATGGGAGATGGTTTTATTACCAGTGGTGGTGGGAGTGTGGTCCAGGCACCTGTCTAATACCAGAGAGTGATGAACAGGGCCAGTAGAGGTAATCACTTAATAATTCATGCGGAGGCAAGCATAGTGTTGGCTTGGCACACATGCACACCCGTGAGTACACCCCTATATACAATAATAGAATATATGCCATTTAAATGCCACTTTGATCATGTACACATTTTACATATGGATGGTCCCAGGAATCAAACTCACTACCCTGGTGTTACAAGTGCCATGCTCTACCAACTGAGCTATAAATGACCACTTCTCACTCTGTTACTCTAAACACATGTGGTGAATCCTTATGACTACTGCATATAACAGCCTGGTCATCCATAACACCACACATGGCAAACTACTGTTCTGTAGCCATGCTAGATCTCACATGGAGTGAAACATCGACATGGGGTCTGCTGCATGAGATGACGCATCGTTAGACTGCTGGCGTCAAACCTTCCGACTACATCCAATCCATCTGCTCAGTATTTGCAATGTAAATGACACTTCTGCATCCCAAATGGAACACTATTGCCTAAATAGTGCACTACTTTTGACCAGAGCCATAGTCAAAACACGTGCAATAAATAAGGAAAAGGGTCGTATTTGGTACACACACACTGGCTGTACTGTATAAAACATGTTGCAGTCGTCAGCTTTGATTAATTTTGCGTACAAACCACATTAGGATCTGGATGTTAAACAGACATAATGGTTAAGCCATTTACTCATGAGGCATAGACATCATGCGGTCCCACCCAGAAACACAAGCCTGCTGCCTACAGTTCTTGGGCCACATTCAATCTTTTAAATATTCTTTGCAATGATATTCTCAGTATATACAGTGCATTCGGAAAGTATTCAGACCCTTGACTTGTTCACATTTTGTTACATTACAACCTTATTCTAAAATGTATTTTTTCCCCCTCATCAATCTACACACAATACCCCATAATGACAAAGCAAAAACATTTTTACAAATGTATTCAAGATATATAACTGAAATATCACATATACATAGTTTGGGATCTGGCTAGGCAACTCAAGGACATTCAGAAACTTGTCCCGAAGCCACTCCTGCGTTATCTTGGCTGTGTGCTTAGGGTTGTTGTCCTGATGGAACCGTTCTGGAGCAGGTTCTCATCAAGGACCTCTCTGTACTTTGCTCCGTTCATCTTTCCCTCGATCCTGACTAATCTCCCAGTGACTGCCGCTGAAGAACATTCCCACAGCATGATGCTGCCACCACCATGCTGTTGCCACCACCATGCTTCACCGTAGGGATCGTGCCAGGTTTACTCCAGACGTGATGCTTGACATTCAGGCCAAAAAGTTACATCTTGGTTTCATCAGGCCTGATTGGTGGAGTGCTGCAAAGATGGTTGTCCTTCTGGAAGGTTCTCCCATCTCAACAGAGGAACTCTGGAGCTCTGTCAGAGTGACCATCAGGTTCTTGGTCACCTCCCTGACCAAGGCCCTTCTCCCCCGATTACTCAGTTTGGCCGGGAGGCCAGCTCTAGGAAGAGCTGGTGGTTCCAAACTTCTTCCATTTAAGAATGACAGAGGCCACTGTGTTCTTGGGACCTTCAATGCTGCATACATTTTTGTTGTACCTTTACCCAGATCTGTGCCTCAACACAATCCTGTCTTGGAGCTCTACGGACAATTCCTTCAACCTTATGGTTTGGTTTTTGCCATGACATGCACTGTGGGACATTAAATAGGCAGGTGTGTGCCTTTCCAAATCAGGTCAAATCAATTGAATTTACCATAGGTGGATTCCAATCAAGTTGTAGAAATATCTCAATGGAAACAGGATGCACTTGAGCTCAATTTCAAGTCTCATAGCAAAGGATCGGAAATACTTATGTAGTAAGGCATTTCAGTTTTACATTTTCTATACATTTTCTAAAAACCTGTTTTCACTTTGTCATTATGATGTATTGTGTGTAGATTGATGAGGATTTTTTTGTATTTAATACAAATTTAGAATAAGACTAACGTAACAAAATGTGGAAAAGGGGGACTGAATACTTTCAGAATGCACTGTATATATAGTACCAGTCAAGAATTTGGACACTCCTACTCATTCCAGAGTTTTTTTTATTTTTACTACTTTCTACATTGTAAAATAATAGTGAAGACATATAAACTATGAAATAACACATATAGAATCATGTAGTAACCAAAAAAGTGTTAAACAAATCAAAACAATTTCATATTTGAGATTCTTCAAAGTAGCCACTCTTTCTCTTGATGACAAATTTGCAAACTCTTGGCATTCTCTCAACCAGCTTTGTGAGGTAGTCACCTGGAATGCATTTCAATTATCAGGTGTCCTTGGTTAAAAGTTAATTAGTGGAATCTCTTTCCTTTTTAATGTGTTTGAGCCAATCAGTTGTGTTTGTGACAAGGTTGGGGTGATATACAGAAGATAGTCCTATCTGGTAGTCCATATTATGGTAAGACCAGCTCAAATAAACAAAGAGAAATGACAGTCCATCATTAATTTAAGACAAAGGTCAGTCAAGCTGTACAATTTCAAGACCCAACTTCATAAGGTAGTCACCTTGAATGGTTTTCCAACAGTCTTGAAGGAATTCCCACATACGCTGAGCACTGGCTGCCGAGCATTGGCTGCTTTTCCTTCACTCTGCGGTCCAACTCATCCCAAACCATCTCATTGGGTTGAGGACGGGGGATTCTCCTTCTTGGTCAAATAGCCCTTACACAGCCTGGAGGTGTGTTTTGGGTCACTGTCCTGTTGAAAAACAAATGATAGTTCCACTAAGCGCAAACCAGATGAGATTTGATTAGGATATTTTTTTGTCCTGATTTGGACTAATCTTCCAAGAGTCCTTAAACATTAAAATACAATTTATAATACGATCACGTTCACATATAACACTGTTACAAAGAGACATAATACACTGACATATTCACCAGATAAATACTCTAACAGTCTAAAAAGATAGATTGATTATTCATCGACCATAGTCCAGCACAACTTTCCTATGTATTATATTTAAATGGTTTTAAAGTATTGTTTGAATTTATATATTGAGAGGTTTCTGGTTTGCGCAGATAAATTATTCTATTTCTGTATTGCTCCAAATCGAAATGTTCTTTGCCAATTTCTCTTTTTTGTATCGACAATCTATTCCAAGTATTTAGTGAATATCTGTCTCTTACCAACTGAATACTGTTGTGAATAGAGTTAGGCCATTTTAAATGGTGTATATTATGAAATAAAATAAGCATGTGTTTTTCAATTATCTTGTCAATTGATGACCAACCAAGAGCATTGAGCATGACTACAACAGAAGAACCATATCTCCACCTTGAAACATTCCTTGCTGCTTTGTTCTGTTCAATATGCAGCCTCCAAATTTCACGAGCTGATGCATTTCCCCAGACTATGAAATAACACGGAACAGGAGTTCACCTGACTCTCAATAAATGCTTGGGTTATTTGCTTAAGAATTTTTTTCCGGTAAATATTTAGCTATCCTTCTGATCATGCATGCAGTTGTAATACTTTTATTTCCATAGATGATTTATTTGATACAACCATGATAATCAGTTGTCTAGCTGCACTCCCTGTAGTTTGGTTTCTGCCACTTCCTGAATTTGTACTCCCCCCATACTTAATTGTATCCATTGCTGTGTTGGCCTATTCCTGGTGGAACAGACCAACATAACTTTGGTTTTCTTGGTGTTTAAAACAAGTTTGTTCCGACAAACACACTCGCTGATATTTTCCAAATCTACTTGTAGAGCTTGCTGTACCTGTTGAACTGATTAGCTTGCTGTATAAATTGTAGTATGGCATATCGCTGCAGAATGCTGTGGTAGCCATGCTGGGTAAGCGTGCCTTGAATTCTAAATAAATCACAGTGTCACCAGCAAAGCACCCCCATATCATCACACCTCCTCCTCCATGCTTCACGGTGGGAACCACACATGCAGAGATCATCCGTTCACCTACTCTGCGTCTCACAAAGACACGGTGGTTGGAATTTGGACTCATCAGACCAAAGGACAGATTTCCACCGATCCAATGTCCTTTGCTCGTGTTTCTTGGCCCAAGCAAGTCTCTTCTTCTTATTGGTGTTATTTAGTAGTGGTTTCTTTGCAGAAATTTTGCCATGAAGGCCTGAGTGACACAGTCTCTTCTAAACAGTTGATGTTGAGATGTGTCTGTTACTTGAACTCTGTGAGGTGCAATCGGAGGTGCAGTTGATTGCCGATATCTGAGGCTGGTTACTCTGAATGAACTTACCCTCTGTCTTCCTTTCCTGTGGCGATCCTCATGAGAGCCAGTTTCATCATAGCGCTTAATGGTTTTTGCAACTGCACAAAGTTCTTGACATTTTCCGGTTTGACCTTCATATCTTAAAGTAATGATGGACTGTCGTTTGTCTTTGCATATTTAAGCTGTTCTTGCCGTAATATGGACTTGGTATTTTACCAAATAGAGCTTTCTTCTGCATACCATCCCTACCTTGTGACAAACACAACTGATTGGCTCAAACACTTTAAAAGGAAAGAAATTTCACAAATGAACTTTTAATAAGGCACACCTGTTAATTGAAATGCATTCCAGGTGACGACCACATGAAGCTGGTTGAAAGAATGCCAAGAGTGTGTAAAGCTATCATCAAGACAAAGGGTGGCTCTCAAATATAAAATATGTTTTGATTTGATGAACACTTTTTTGTTACACATGATTCCATAATGTGTATTTCATAGTTTGGATGTCTTCACTATTATACTACAATGTAGATAACAGTAAAAATAAAGAAAAACCCTGGAATGAAACATGAAGAGACCACTGCAAAATGATCAGTTTCTCTGGTTTTACTACTTATAGGTATGTGTTTGGGTAAAATGAACATATTTGTTTTATTCTATAAACTACTGACAACATTTCTCCCAAATTACAAATAGAAATATTGTCATTTAGAGCATTTATTTGCAAAAAATTACAACTGGTCAAAATAACAAAAAAGGTGCAGTGTTGTCAGACCGAGAATAATGCAAATAAATTAAGTTCATTTTAAAACAACATAATACTAAATGTTTGAACTTAGGAAAAGTTCAGATATCAGCAGCATACCACCCTACATACCACTGCTGGCTTGCTTCTGAAGCTAAGCAGGGTTGGTCCTGGTCAGTTCCTGGATGGGAGACCAGATGCTGCTGGAAGTGGTGTAGGAGGGCCAGTAGGAGGCACTCTTTCCTCTGGTCTAAAAAATATCCCAATGCCCCAGGGCAGTGATTGGGGACACTGCCCTGCGTAGGGTGGCATCTTTTGGATGGGACGTTAAACGGGTGTTCTGAGGTCATTAAAGATCCCATGGCACTTATTGTAAGAGTTGGGGTGTTAACCCCGGTGTACTGGCTAAATTCCCAATCTGGCCCTCAAACCATCATGGTCACCTAATAATCCCCAGTTTACAATTGGCTCATCTCCCCTGTAACTATAACATATATATAAATATTAAAAAAATATATATATATATAAATATATATATATGTATAAATAAATATATATTTATAAATATATATATATATAAATATATATATGTGGTGGTTGTTTTGCCTACTTTAGTTGAATACACTTCAAATTAAGTCACTCTAGATGAGAGCCCCAAAAATGTAATGTAGATCTTAGTTCTCTAGTAAAACCCTGAGAAGACTTGATTTGCCTGGGCTGCATGTGATGGTTTTACCTGTGGTTTTAGACATTGACATCACAATAGTCGTCACAGACACATTTTCTGATAAATGCCTCTGAAGCATTCAGCCATACAAGTTTGCATCCTTGATACAGATCCCCACAGCATTGTATATCCACTTTAGCTTGGAGTAAGACACCCTGTTATTACCCTCCATAAAGATGAAGAAATATATAAATATATATAATATTTTTTGATATATACACACACACATACACACAGATTTACTGTAAGAGGTAATATTGGATAATGGTGTCTGCCAAATAGATGGATAATGATAATAGATGGGTTTCAGAGCACCAGCCCATCAGTGGAGGAGGATGAATCAGGCAAATTAATAGCTGAAGGCATACAGCAACATTGATTTGCTGTGTTCTGAGAGTATATCACATAGAGGTAGATTCTAGGTCTGTCTGGCTCTTCTCTCTCTCTCTCTCTGTGTCTATTGTATTTGACTCATCTTTTGAAATAGATTGAAAAAGCCTAAATGTGCAGACAGACCGTATACTGAATGGTCTGATTATCTTGCAGTCTCTCTCCCATCACTACCTCATAATGAGATGCTCTGGGCTCCACTGTTACAAGATTTTCTTGGATTTCTGGTTTGTGTTGTCATTGTGCTATTGATATAAATCCTTCTAGGTACAATAATCTAGTCACAACGCACACACACCATTCTAGGGTTGCAAAGAGAGGGTATATTACTGGTACCTTTTGAAGTTTAGAGGTAAACTACCAGGTTTTGGGGGAAATATTATCGCATGACATCTAGTGGCCTTTTGGGTATGTCTGTAATAATCTCTGGGCCTCTGTGTTGCCTTATCACAGGTAAAATATAAAATAATCAAATAAGAGACTGGGAAAGCTGAAAAACATTATGCTAAATGTAAACCATCAACTTAGTGAATACTATTGTGTTTAATAGGAGGGTTTCAGCATGAAATCTCCTTTATATTTTTTTACACACTTATTTATTTCACTGTGTCAATTTCTTTGTTTTAAAAGTGTTGGTGCCAAACTGGTGGCAGTTGTGAAATAAGTTGATAGTTGGGAGAATTGTAGAGCTTATTGAAAATAATGCCGAATCTCTCTTGAACCATATGGTCTATCCACTAGAAACTCATGGACAATATGGACACAAAAAAATAATACTATACATAAATACATGACCAAAGATACAATAAATTACCTGTTAATTTCCGAAAGTTCCTGTGACTTTGGGAAATTATCAGTAGGTTTTGCAACCCTACACCAGTCACAACACACGTGTAACTAAATACATACACACAGCACAATAAATCTTTGCCCACAACCTGGTTGGATTGGACTACAGACAAGACAGACAGACAAAAAGAAAAGTAGGTAGGTTACACAATTTTTCCCAAACCAACCCATAGCGGCATCCCGTAGCTGAGGAAGCTCCCAACACTAGAACGGTTGGAAAGAGGAAATCCTTTCGGAATGGAAAGCATAGAGGAGTGGAGTGGGACGGGACAGAGCAGAGCAGAGCAGAGCAGGGCGCTGATTCATAAAGAAAAATAAATACATGAAATAAAACAAAAACAGAGTGAAAGTGCAGACAAAGCAGGTTGTGCGGGCCAGTTTCCTTCATAAAACAAGCCTATTTCTTCCTGCTGGCCAGAGCATCAGAGGCCCCCTTCTCCCTCGGACCATTACCCAGAAGCACCGGCGCTGAGGCCGTCGGCCTGGGTTGTCCATCGAGGCACGGGTGGGAAGGGGCAGGGTGGTTGCAAGGTACACACACACACTTCCTGCTCCCAGTGCTAGCACACAGACATGGAAGAGACGCGTGTGTGTGCGTGCGCGTGGTCTTGTTCTTCTATCCTCGTGAGGACCTGAAATCCCCAAGTGTCCCCTCAAGGTTAGGAAAACAAGGAAAAGTCTCCCTCGTGGTGACATTTTCCACATCCCCATTAGGACAAAGGCTATTTTAGGCAAAACAGGATTTTGAATTGAAAGACATTTTAGGTCCCCATGAGGATAAAAGAACGAGTATGTGTGTCAGCACAGAATGTAGAAATCACACTGTGTGTGCAATACACATTCAGTGCCTTTAACTCCCATTTATCTGTTCATGACATGTTCAAAACAAAAGTGTGAATCTATTTTCAAAAGATCAATAGGAAGCACAATATGCACCCTTTCACTGATGCCAATTTTCTTTTGCTATTTCAACAAGACTGTTTGGTTATTTCTCTCTGAAGAGACTTGTGTAATACCGTAACTGGACTACAGACAGATTATTCCCTTAACTCTATTTTGAGTATACATATTTCACAGGCAGAGAACTACAATAACTGCACTTGTTAGAATAGATTAAAACTAGGCCTGACCCTCAACACAGGGGCCCCTCATGGGTGCGTGCTTAGTACCCTCCTGTACTACCTGTTCACCCAGGACTGCATGGCTGTGCACATCTCCAACGCCATTATTAAGTTTGCTGACGACACAACCGTGGTAGGCCTGACCACCGATGGCAATAAGACAGCTTATAGGAAGGAGGTCAGTGACCTGTCAGTGTGGTTCCCTCAACGTCAGCAAGACAATGGAGCTGATGGTGGACAAAAGGAAATGGAGGCCCCCATCCACATCAACAGGGCTGTAGAGGAGTGTGTCAGGAGCTTCAAGTTCCTCGGTGTCCCCATCACTAAAGAATTAACATGGTCCACACACACCAGCACAGTTGTGAAGAAGGCACGACAACACCTCTTCCCCTTCTGGGGGCTGAAAAGATTTGGCCTGGGACCTCAGATCCTCAAAAAGTTCTACAGTTGCACCATTAAGAGCATCTTGACTGTCTGCATCACCGCTTGGTATGAAAACTGCTTGGCATCCGACCGGAAGGCGCTACAGAGCGTAGTGTGTACGGCCCAGTACACTACTGAGGCCGGGCTCCCTGCCATCCAGGACCTCTATACCAAGCGGTGTCAGAGGAAGGCCCTAAAAATTGTCAAAGACTCCAGCCACCCAAGTCATAGACTGTTCTCCCTGCTACCGCACGGCAAGCAGTACCGATGCACCAAGTCTGGAACCAACAGGACCCTGAACAGTTAAATAGTTAACCAAATAGATACCCGGACTATCTGCATTGACCCCCCTTTGCACTAACTCTTGACTCGTCACATACTGTTTATTATCTTTCCTGTTGCCTAGTCACTACCTATGAGTACATATTTACCTCGTACCCTTGTCATTATCGTTATTCATTGTATATTTATTCCTTGTGTTATTACCTCTTATTTAAAAAAAAAAAAAATGTGTTGTTGGGAAGGGCCCTTAAGTAAGCACTTCACAGTTAGTCTACACCTGTTGTTTTACCAAGCACATGACAAATGACATTTGATTTGAACAACTGATAAATGTTTTAACATAGAAACAGCCACAACACTTGTTTCCTCATGCCAGAGTGCAGATCTTTTAGACAGACTTATTCTTAAACCTGACAGATTGCAGTTGGCATCCACAGCCTCGATATGAAGATACCCCAGCCTAGTGAAAACAGTTTACAGAGAGGAAGTGAAAAACTAGGGAAGCAGCGAGCAAAGCAGGGCAGGAGCCTAGGGCCAAAACAGTGCAGGCAGGGCTGCATAGTCAGTCAGACCAGGCATATGGATGGGAGGGAAAGAATGGTGATATCTGTAGTTCCATCTGTGTAGGCCAGGTGGCAGAGAGGAGAGAGAGATACCTTTCATTAACCTTGACCTTCCTCCTGTTGTTGCTGATGCAGACACACTGACCTCAGATCAGAAGATAAGCCGATGGTAAAACAACACACTGACAGAGCTTTAAAGTAGGAATAATACAGTCGCTTAATACTGCACAAAAGGTTGGTGGGAGGTTAGTGCAGTTAGTTTTGTCTCTGATTGCTTCAGACAATGGATATTTCGAGGCAGGTGGGTAACATGGGTTTTGTACAAAACCCTGCCAAACCTGTGTGGCACTTTTTCGGATTCAGAACAATTCTGGGAGCCTTACTACAGTAATATAAAATGCTTTCTCTAAATCCTTTGTCTTTATATAACAGAGCACTGTGTCAGGAACATAGAGAAGACATGAGTTGCGGTCAATTCCATTTCAATTAGTCAATTCAGAAAGAAAACCAAATTCAAATTTCAAATTTTCCTAATTGAAAGCATTCAATGGAATTGGAATTTCAGTGTACTTTCTGAATTGATTCATTTAAATGGTATTGACCCCAACCCTGATGTAATGTTTGAATAGCGAGTAGGTGATTACACTGAGGGGCTTCGTTCTAATAGTACTTCACACACCTGCTGTACAACACATTATATCCCAATGATCCCCTCAATGAAATACTACAGCACTCTGAGGCCTCTCTCTCTCTCTGCACAGGTCCTGTCCAACACTACCAGAGAAAGAGAAACCAAAAACGCCACATAATAATGCAACTTTGTAAAAACCCACTGCCTCGATGAAAAGGAAAGATTAAACAAAAACACTAGGAATGTCAATGAATCCATTCTACACAGGCAGGCTGGAAACAGACACCCCAAATAGAAACATGTCGGCCAGGAGGATGTTGCTACCTTATTTCACCAGAGGGACGTCCATCTCGGCATCTGAAATTGCACCGTATTCGCTATAGGAAGAAAGTACTGCACTACAGAGTCCTCAGAAAGTATTCACACACCCTTGACTTTTTCCCACATTTTGTTGTGTTACAAAGTGAGACTAAAATTAATTTCTTTGACATTTTTTTGTCTACAATCTACACAAAATAGTCTGTAATGTCAAAGTGGAAGAAAAAATGCTAACATTTGTAAAAAAAAAATATATATATATATTAAATATAAAACACTAATATATCTTGTAGAAAGAGGAGGGAGGGAAGCGCTACTAAGGTACACAATAGTACATTTTGGTAGATAGAAGGTGCTCTTTGGTAAAAGGGGTAAATTGGTCATCAAAAAGAAAGGAGGACCAAGGCACTCTTCATATAATTAATTAAAATGCCTTTACTAATAAAGAGTGCCTAATATATCTTGATTAGATAAGTATTCATCCCCTAGTCCTCAGTTAATATATGTTAGAAATACTTTTGGCAGTGATTAAAGAGTTTTTCTGGAGAAGTCTCTAAGAGCTTTTTCACACTTGGATTGGGCAACATTTGCCCATTATTCTTTTCAAAATTCTTCAAGCTCTGTCAAATTGATCACCCAAACATTTTCAGGTCTTGCCATATATTTTCAAGCAGATTTAGCATCAAAACTGTAATACAGCCACTCAGGAACATTCACTGTTTTCTTGGAAAGCAACTCCAGTGTAGATTTGGCCTTGTGTTTTAGGTTATTGTCCTGCTGACAGGTGAATTCATCTCCCATTGTCTGGTTAAAATAACCAGGTTTTCCTCTAGGATATTGCCTGTGCTTAGCTCCACTCTTTTTTTAATCATGAGTACAAGCATACCCATAACATGATGCAGCCACATCAATACTTGAAAATATGAAAAGTGGTACTCAGTAATGTGTTATATTGAATTTGTCCCAAATATATTATTTTGTATTCAGGATAAAAAATGTAATTTATTTGCCTTTTTTTGTGCAGTTTTACTTTAGTGCCTTATTGCAAACAGGATGCATGTTTTGGAATATTTTTATTCTGTACAGGCTTCCTTTTTTCTCTGTCAATTAGGTTACAATTGTGGAGTAACTACAATGTTATTGACCCATCCTCAGTTTTCTCCTATCACAACCACTCAACTCTGTTTTAAAGTCACCATTGGCCTCATGGTGACTGAGTTAGGAAGGACAAATGTATTTTTGTAGAGACTGGGTGTATTGACACACCATCCAAAGTGTAATTAATAACTTCACCATGCTCAAAGGGATATTCAAGGTATGTTTTTTTTTACCCATCTACCAACAGGTGTTTGAAATTCACTGCTCAACTGAGGAACCTTACACTGCTCAACTAAGGGACCTTGTGTGGGGTAAAGAGATGAGGTATTCATACAAAAAACACTATTCTTATCCATAGTAAGTTGCCTGGACTCAGTCTATATGACTTGTTAAGCAAATATTACTCCTGAACTTATTTAGGCTTGCCATAACAAATGGGCTGATTACTTAGAGTAGACTCAAGACATTTCAGATTTTCATTGTTTATTTACTTATAAATATTTCTAAAAACATTTCCACTTTGACATTATGGGTTATTATGTGTAGATAAGTGACACAAAATCTCAATTGAATCCATTTTAAACTCAGGGCTGTACAACAAAATGTGGGAAAAGTAAAGGGGTGTGAATACTTTCTGAAGGCACTGTATGTTGGGATTAGGGTGCCATTTCAGACACAGCCTTTGTCACGATATGGCCAGGGAGGGCCAAATAAACTCACTTACTGAACATGCTGGTCTGGGATAATCTCACAGTGATTAACCATGATAGCAGGGAAATCAAAACATGAAGGCAAAAGGGCATACATAAACTGTCTGTCCCATCCAAATGAATAAAGGATACAAGGAGCTTTGATGATTACAAGGAGGTCTGGGGCTGGTATAGTGATTTGGTTCGTTTACTTTGAGACAGTTCCATGTGTAGTAGAGGCACCAAATGCTATTGATTTGACATTCTTAATATGTCATGCTGCTGGAGTTGGTTGTTGTAGAACTCAGGGCTCTGACCCAACCGTCACCCTATTCCCTACAATGTGCACTACTTTTGACCAGAGCCATATGGACCTCAGTCAAAAAGTGCACTGTATAGGGAAAAGGAATATGGTGCCATTTGGGACGTAGCCAGAATGATCCTCGACTGCATCTGGCTAATTCTAATGAAAACAGTACTTCATCATCCGTTGGCCAGCCAAGGGGGGAAATGTGAAGAAGGAGCGCAGCACAGCACATGTTCAGAAAATTTGATGATGAGACAGTTACAAAGGGAATACACTGCCCCCTTCTGGTTTCGGAGAGAAGTGCAATATTCACAGCATTGTTTGTCTATGACTCAACCAGAGATACTGTACTGTACAGTACAAACCTGAATGAATTTAAGCTACAGAAGTTATGTGCAGGGATATTATACAGTAATATCTACTACTTCAAGGTAATACCACGTTTTTTTTTAGATGCAACGAACGCATGCAATAATATATCGTGGACAGGAGTTATGTTCTTGCACTTAAATGTGCATACATCACAGTATATACTCTTTACTTCAATATAACTAGAGTTGCGTTCAACAAGGGAAATAATTTGCTGACGTTGGCTAACATATTCCAACAGTCTGAGATGATAATGTGTAGTGAACGTAAGTGTGTTTCGGGTCTAAACTGCTGCTAAAAATAATAAAGTGGCCAATGTAGACTTTCTACTATATTTAGTAGGAATAGCTAAGTTGTTTTATGTTTGAATATAGTCGCTAAAAAGCCACAGTAATCCTTACAAAAAGTAACTGTTCGATGTTTCACCGAACATATTGGAATGCTCATTCAAATCGTTCAACTGAAATTGTCACTCTGGCAACATGTTCGCTGCAAACAAGCCTTTATTGAACTCGCCTCAGTATTAGATCAGGATTTATCTCGCCCACCAGCTGGTAGATCAGGACATGGCTTTATCACCATGACAGACAATTCTCTACTCACAACTTTTTGAGGGCTTTGATCATTTGGTTGATGAGTGTCTCTTGAGTCTGTCTCCCGTGGCCTTGGTTCCTGTTCACTTCCTGGCTCTCACTGGCCTTCAGCTTCTCAGGGCCGGGAGCGCTGATGGGAACAATGACAACAATTATTTTTTACCCCCCTTTTCTCCCCAAATTGCGATCTTCTCTCATCGCTGCAACTCCTCAAGGGCTCGTTAAGAATCTTATTTTATCTTTATTTAACTAGGCAAGACAGTTAAGAACTTAAGAACAAATTCTTATTTTCAATGACGGCCCAGGTTAACTGCCTAGTTCAGGGTCAGATCGACAGATTTTTACCTTGTCAGCTCAGGGATTCGATCTTGCAACCTGTCGGTTACTAGTCCTACGCTCTAACCAAGGCTACCTGAGTCATGCGATAAATGCCGATGTGTTCTCCGAAACATGACCCACCAAACCACGATCCTTTTCAGAAATCGTTAACGTTGCGTTATGCTAATGAGCCTGAGGCTTTATTCACAATCCCGGATCCGGGATGGGGGGTATCAGCTCCTGCTCGACTTGGGCAGGAGCTCACCGGAGCTGAGTACCAGCACCTGTTTTGCTGCTTGAGCTCCTGTTCCTCTTCTATAATATTAGATAAAAGTATTGTGCAGCTCCTGCACCTACAATACCGTTCAAAAGTTTGGGGTCACTTAGAAATGTCCTTGTTTTCCTTGAAAACATACATGAAATGAGTTGCAAAATGAATAGGAAGTATAGTCAAGACGTTGACAAGGTTATAAATAATAATTTTTAATTTAAATAATAGTGTCCTTCAAACTTTGCTTTTGTCAAAGAATCCTCCAGTTGCAGCAATAACAGCCTTGCAGATCTTTGGCATTCTAGTTGCCAATTTGTTGAGGTAATCTGAAGAGATTTAACCCCATGCTTCCTGAAGCACCTCCCACAACTTGGATTGGCTTGATGGGCTCTTCTTACGTACAATACGGTCAAGCTGCTCCCACAACAGCTCAATAGGGTTGAGATCTGGTGACTGTGCTGGCCACTCCCTTATAGACAGAATACCAGCTGACTGCTTCTTCCCAAATAGTTCTTGCATAGTTAGGAGCTGTACTTTGGGTCATTGTCCTGTTGTAGGAGGAAATTGGCTCCAATTAAGCGCCATCCACAGGGTATGACATGGCGTTGCAAAATGGAGTGATAGCCTTCCTTCTTCAAGATCCATTTTACCCTGTACAAATCTCCCACTTTACCACCAAAGCACCCCCAGACCATCCCATTGCCTCCCCATACTTGAATGATGGCACTCCTTCAGCATCTTTTCTGCGTCTCACGAAAGTTCTTCTTTGTGATCGGAACACCTAAAAACTTAGAATAGTCTGTCCATAACACTTTTTAACAATCGTCCTTTTTAACTAATGTCCCGTGTCTGTGTTCTTTTGCCTATCTTTTATTTTTTATTGGCCAGAGATATGGCTTTTTGTGGCAACTCTGCCTAGAAGGCCAGCATCCCGGAGTCGCTGAGACAGGTGTTTTGTGGGTACTATTTAATGAAGCTGCCAGTTGAGGACTTGTGAGGTGTCAGTTTCTCAAACTAGACACTCTAATGTACTTGTCCTCTTGCTCAGTTGTGCACTGAGGCCTCCCACTCCTCTTTCTATTCTGGTTAGAACCCGTTTGCGCTGTTCTGTGAAGGGATCTTCAGTTTATTGGCAATTTCTCACATGGAATAGCCTTCATTTCTCAGAACAAGAATAGACTGATGGGTTTCAAAAGAAAGTTATTTGTTTCTGGCCATTTTGAGCCTGTAATCGAACCCACAAATGCTGATGCTCCAGATACTCAACTAGTCTAAAGAAGGCCAGTTTTATTGCTTCTTTAACAGTTTTCAGATGTGCTAACATAATTGCAAAACCATTTTCTAATGATCAATTCGTTTTTTTAAATGATAAACTTGGATTAGCTAACAACGTACCATTGGAAGACAGGAGTGATGGTTGCTGATAATGGGCCTCTGTACGCCTATGTAGATATTCCATTAGAAATCAGCCATTTCCAGCTACAATAGTCATTTACAACATTAACAATGTCTACACTATATTTCTGATCAATTTGATGTTATTTTAATGCACAAGAAATGTGCCTTTCTTTCAAAAACAAGGTCATTTTGAAGTGACCCCAAACTTTTGAACGGTAGTGTAAATATAAAGAATACTGGCACCCAAAATGAGTACCGGCACCGGCATTCTCATGGCAAGGCCTTTTCAAGAGGCCTAACTCCGGCTGAGAGCGGATCTATATTCACGGCAATTAAAGCTGTGACTCATATGTCACTGCCCACCAGAACACTAATTTCTACAGTAGCTGAAAGTAGTGCTTCCTTTCTTTCCACTGTAACACATTATGTATTACTCATGCATCGGTCTCTCTGTGAGTGGGTTTGTTGTTGTGTTGTCAAACCATGTTTGATTGACAGGTTTCACTATTGTGCGTCACTCCACTCCAGGGCACTTAGTAAAAACAGCCCACGCTGCTTTTCACTTGTTTACCTTTTTTTTCTTGCTTAAACGTTTGGCAAAGTTAAAGTAAAATGTTATGAATATATATTTTTTTGTATTGTTCTTCTTCCACTATGGAGAGGTCTATTTCTTAAACGTTCTGTGAATTCATTACAGTGCAAAGCAAGATCTACATGCACTTAGCTTTCTGGCTTAGGGAGTGAGTGAGAGCTTTGGCGGAAAAGGTACGCAGCTCGAACTCTGAGCTTAATCAGTTTAATGGATGAGATGGAGAGATCTAATGACCGCCCTCCTTGCATCAGTAAACATTGGAACGGTATAAAATAGTGGTGCATCTGCACTCTTCACCCCCTCGCCTCTCTCTCTCCATTTGGTTATTTACTAGATGGAGAAACTATTTCTTTTTTTAACTGGATGCTACTGAAAGCATCCCCCTCTACTTAGGTTCATAAACATGTAGCCTCATAAGACGTGGAAAACCTCAATCATTTCTTGCGACACTAGTCTGGCTTTGAAAACAATTAGCTAGGAACATCTGCTGGTATCTAGAAAAAGCACAGTGCACAGAAAGGCAGTCATCCCATTTTCTTCCACACAAACTTCTATGGGCGGTTTCCCAGACACGGATTAAGCCTAGTCTTGGACTAAAAACTATTTCCGATGAAGATTTCCCATTGAACTTGTCTTTTAGTCCAGGACTAGGCTTAATCTGTGTCCGGGAAACCACTCCTACTGTTAAATTGACCATTTTCTTATGTTAACTCTTTATTTAAAATAATGATCCGTGAGAACTGTATGCTGCTATCTGGCTGTCCGTGATTCATTTATAAAAGTAGTCTACCCAGAAGAGGACATCGGTTTTGCATAGGGTGTTGTTGTCTAGCTGTAAGATACTTACACTTTGCTATCTGCCTGGAAAGGGTTCCGGGCAACCATTTTCTTTGACAGGAGAAATATATTTTGATAGGAGTTCATGAAATCGTTATGGGCCTCTTCAGTTGATTGGTATCTGTTGCTGTAAAAACAAGTTTATCAAAGGAGTAAAACAACAAACGGATTAAATGTGATGATGTGATTTAGAGTGCAAGAGCTATTCTGAATCATGATGAATTTTTTAAAAAGTGCCCATGGTAGCCTACAATATTGATATTGTAGGCATCTGTTGGTATTTTAGAAACCACCACATTAAATACAGGTCTCCGATGTACACTGTCACTGACTGAATAAACTGAAACTGAAAGAAGCTTAACTCATAAAAGGTAGAGTAGAGCGTCATAGGCCTACCTGTCTCTGAGTCTAAGCCCGTGGATTCTGCACAAAGCCTTCAAATTAGTGTAATCTATCCCCAGGATTTTCTGATCATCTGATGAGAGACATGAATAGAGGTTGGCGTAATAAATGTGACACTCAATAAATCAACAGCAACTTCACTTGGCAGGCAGTTGATCAATTTTTTTGTAGTTAGCTCCGACAATATTTCTTAGAAGGTAAAACTTTTTTTTTCAAGGTCACCACCACATTGTTGTAGGAAGGACGTGATGCTACACCTACAGTAAGTAGCTAACTAGCTACAAAGTGTAAATTTTGTGCGCACGATGTATCAACATGATATCTCTATGAAGTTAGCTGCCGATGCTAGCATGATAGCTAACTACTGCAACATTGTTTCTCTTTTGACCACCTGAAAGAAGCAAAACATACCCTTGCGCTGCAAACTAGAGGGATGAAGCTGCATTTCACTCGGGATAAAAAATAATATAATTGGGGTAAAGAAGAGAAAGAAAACGAAATAACAAAATACCCCTGACAACCCACAGCCCAGTGTCCCCCAAGCTTTGAAAAGATACTATTGACATGTGTTTGGCTAGTTTCCTCTCGCCATGGTAACACCCTCACAGGTTGGAAAAGGTTGGTCTCAGACTAGACGTAACATAGTAAACGAACATCTGGTATTATTATGATATGTAACGTTTGGTATGGTTACATAAAACAGATGGTTACTTAAGGCAACCCAACGGTTTGCGAGTTGGAATATCATCACGGACAACTTTAGCATTTTAGGTAATTAGCTACTTTGCAACTACGTAGCATGTTAGCTAACTCTTCCCCTAAACCTAACCTTAACTCTTTTAGATAATCCTTCCCCAAGCCATAACCGTTTCAGCTAATCCTTCTCATAACCATTTAACATAACTCCTAAACTTAACCCTAATCATTGACCCTAACCTCCTAGCTAACGTTAGTCACCTAGCTACGTAGCTAGAATTTGTAACATGTCATACATTTTGAATATTAAAATAAAATAAAATTGTATTTGTCACATGCGCCGAATACAATAGGTGTAGACCTTACAGTGAAATGCTTACTTACAAGCCCTTAACCAACAGTGCTTTAAAAAAGTGTTCAGTAAAAAATAAAAAAATTAAGTAACAAATAATTAAACAGCAGCAGTAACAATAGCGAGGCTATATACAGGGGTACCGGTACAGAATCAATGTGCGGGGGCACCGGTTAGTCAAGGTCAAGGTAATTTAGGTAATATGTACATGTTGTACATGTAGGTAGAGTCAAAGTGACTATGCGTAGATAATAAACAGAATAGCAGCAGCGTAAAAGAGGGTCTGGGTAGCCCTTTGATTAGCTGTTCAGGAGTCTTATAGCTTTGGGGTAGAAGCTGTTAAGAAGTATTTTGGACCTAGACTTGGCACTCCAGTACCGCTTGCCGTGCGGTAGCAGAAAGAATAGTCTATGACGAGGGTGGCTGGAGTCTTTGAACATTTTTAGGACCTTCCTTTGGCACCGCCTGGTATAGAGTTCCTGGATGGCAGGAAGCTTAGCCCCAGTGAAGTACTGGGCCGTACACACTACCCTCTGTAGTGCCTTGCGGTCAGAGGCCGAGCAGTTTCCATACCAGGCAGTGATGCAACCAGTCAGCAGGATGCTCTCGTGGTGCAGCTGTAGAACCTTTTGAAGTCTCCTGAGGGGGAATAGGCTTTGTTGTGCCCTCTTCACGACTGTCTTAATATGTTTGGACCATGATAGTTTGTTGGTGATGTGGACACCAAGGAACTTGAAGCTCTCAACGTGCCCCACTGCAGCCCTGCCAATGAGAATTAGGGTGTGCTCGGTCCTCCTTTTCCTGTAGTCCACAATTATCTACTTTGTCTTGGTCACATTGAGGGAGAGGTTGTTCTCCTGGCACCACACGGCCAGGTCTCTCACCTCTTCCCTATATGCTGTCTCATTATTGTTGGTGACACTGTTATGTCATCAGAAAAATTGATGATGGTGTTGGAGTCGTACCTGGCCATGCAGTCATGAGTGAACAGGGAGTACAGGACGGGACTGAGCACACACCCATGAGGGGCCCCCATGTTGAGGATGTGTTGTCACCTACCCTTACCACCTGGGGGGCGGCCCATCAGGAAGTCCAGGATCCAGTTACAGAGGGAGGTGTTTAGTCCCAGGTTCCTTAGCTTAGTGATGAGCTTTGAGGGCACTACGGTGTTGAACGCTGAACTGTAGTCAATAAATAGCATTCTCACATAGGTATTAATTTTGTCCAGGTGGGAAAGGGCAGTGTTGAGTGCAATAGAGATTGCATCATCTGTGGATCTGTTGGTGCGGTATGCAAATTAGAGTGGGTCTAGGGTTCTGGGAAAATGGTGTTGATGTGAGCCATGAGTGGTGTACTCCTCAATGGCATCGGAAGAGCCCCGGAACATATTCCAGTCTGTGCTAGCAAAACAGTCCTGTAGCTTAGCATCTTCATATGCTTCATATGACCACTTTCTTATTGACCGAGTCACTGGTGCTTCCTGCTAGTTAGTTTTTGCTTGTAAGCAGGAATCAGGAGGATACAATTATGGTTAGATTTGTCAAATGGAGGGTGAGGGAGAGCTTTGTACAAGTCTCTGTGTGTGGAGTATTTGTATTTATTATGGATCCCTATGGATCCCTAATTAAGTCAGTTATACAATTTTAAAAACATTACAATACATTCATTACAGAATTCAGAACACACTAAGTGTGTGCCCTCAGGCCCATACTCCACTACCACATATCTACAATGCAAAATCCATGTGTACATGTGTGTGTATAGTGTGCATGTGTCTGTGCCTATGTTTGTATTACTTCACAGTTCCCGTTGTTCCATAAGGTGTATTTTTACCTGCTTTTAAAATCTGATTCTACTGCTTGCATCAGTTACCTGATGTGGAATAGAGTTCCATGTATACATGGCTCTATGTAGCACTGTGCGCCTCTCATAGTGTGTTCTGGACTTGGGGACTTTGAAGAGACCTCTGGTGGCATGTCTTGTGGGGTATGCATGGATGTCCGAGCTGTGTGCTAGTATTTTAAACAGACAGCTCGGTAACTACAACTTGTCAACATCTATTATGAAAACAATTAATGAGGAAGTCAATCTGTTCCACTTTGAGCCATGAGAGATTGACATGCATGTCATTAATGTTAGCTCTCTCTGTGTACTTTTGAGGGCCAGCCGTGCTGCCCTGTTCTGAGCCAACTGCAGTTTTACAAGTTCCTCTTTGTGGCACCTGACCACACAACTGAACAGTAGTCTAGGTGCGACAAAACCAGGGGCTATAGGACCTGCCTTGTTGATAGTGTTGCTAAGAAGGCAAAGCAGCACTTTATTGTGGACAAACTTCTCCCCATCTTAGCTACTGTTGTATCAATATGTTTTGACCATGACAGTTTACAATCCAGGATAACTCCAAGCAGTTTAGTCACCTCAACTTGCTCAATTTCCACATTATTCATTAGAAAATGTAGTTGAGGTTTAGGGTTTAGTGAATGATTTGTCCCAAATACAATGCTTATAGTTTTGGAAATATTTAGGACTACTTTCTTGCTACCCATTCCGAAACTAACTGCAGCTATTTGTAAGTGTTACAGTCATTTCAGTTGCTGTAGTAGCTGATGTGTATAGTGTTGAATCATCCGCGTACATAGGCACACTCACTGTCTTACCCAAAGCCAGTGGCATGTCGTTAGTAAAGATAGGCCCCTTGCTTTTTTCTAAACAGCTACCCTGGGGAATTCCTGCTTCTACCTGGATTATGTTTAAGAGGCTTTCATTAAAGAACACCCACTGTGTTCTGTTAGACAAGTAACTCTTCATCCACATTATAGCAGGGGGTGTTAAAGCCATAACATATAATTTTTTCCAGCAGGACAGTATGATCGATAATGTCAAAAGCTGCACTGAAGTCTAACAAGACAGCCCCCACAATCATTTTGTTAGTTTTTCCCTCTGGTTGCACATTTAACATGCTGGTAGAAATGAGGTAAAACGGATTTGAGTTTCCCTGCATTAAAGTCCCTGGCCACTAGGAGCACCGCCTCTGGATGAGTGTTTTCCTGTTTGCTTATGGCCGTATACAGCTCATTGAGTGCGGTCTTAGTGTCAGCATCAGTTTGTGGTGGTATATAGACAGCTTAAAAAAATACAGATGTAAACTCTCTTGGTAAATAGTGTGGTCTACAGCTTATGATGAGATACTCTACCTCAGGTGAGCAAAACCTTGAGACTTCCTTAGATTTTGTGCAGCAGCTGCTGTTTATAAATATACATAGACCGCCACCCCTTGTCTTACCAGAGGCCGATGTTCTATCCTGCCGAAAAAGCATAAACCCGCCAGCTGTATGTTATTTATGTCGTTGTTCAGCCACGACTTGGTGAAACATAAGATAACACAGTTTTTAATGTCCCGTTGGTAGGATATATACGTGATCGTAGTTTGTCTATTTTTATTTTAGATTGATTGTACATTTGCTAATAGGACCGAAGGTAAAGGTAGATTACCCTCTCGGCGACGGATCCTTACAAGGTACCCGGACCTTCGTTGACAATATGTCCGTCTCTTTCCCCTGCGAGTGACGGGGATGAGGGCCTTTGTCGGGCGCCTGAAGTAAATCTTTCCCGTCTGTCTCGTTGAAGAAAAAGTATTCCTCCAGAATGGGGTGAGTAATCACTGTGTCACGCCCTGGTGTATATTTATTATGTTATCTTCATTTATTGGGTCAGGCCAGGGTGGGACATGGGTTTATTTGTAGTGTGTTTCGTCTTGGGGTTGTGTGGGGTGTATAGATTAGTCTATGGCTGCCTGAGGTGGTTCTCAATCAGAGTCAGGTGATTATCATTGTCTCTGATTGGGAACCATATTTAGGTAGGGGTTTCACTGTGTGTTTGTGGGTGATTGTTCCTGTCTCTGTGTTTGTTGCACCAGTCAGGGCTGTTTCGGTTTTTGACGTTTGTTGTTTTGTATTGTTCGTGTTTTCTTCATCATTAAAGATGTATCTAACGAACCACGCTGCATTTTGGTCCGATCCTTGTTCCACCTCTTTGTCAGAGGAGGAGTTGGAAGAAACCCGTTACAGAATCACCCACCACAAACGGACCAAGCAACGTGTCAACAGGCAGGAGCCACAGGAGAAGCAACAAAGGCAGCAACAGCGATCACAGGACTTCTGGACTTGGGAGGAGATATTGGACGGAAAAGGACCCTGGGCACAGCCTGGAGAATATCGCCGTCCCAAGGAAGAACTGCACAATTGGTTACAGGATAGTAAAACGGCATCCATCTCCTTCAGCACCACTCTTCCTATCATACGGCATGGGTGTTGGATGTCAACAAATTAATACATACCATACAAAACGTACCCTATCATACTAAAAGTAGTCTCGCGGATTTACATACAGAATAATATGAAATGCTCTGAGACCAAGTTGCAGCGAACCTTAGGTATTTTTCTTAAAACTGCATTGTTGGTTAAGGGCTTGTAAGTAAGCATTTCACTGTAAGGTCTACAGCTGTTGTATTTGGTGCATGTAACAAATACAGTTTGATTTGACCTCAGCAGTATTTTATGGCAGGTTCTTAGTTCTGGAACCAAACAGTGCATCAAAATTAAGTTGAGATACTTGAACATGGAAGAAAACCCTGCATCCCTTCTAAAACTAAATGCAAAACAATGGCACATTTTATAATAGGCCTACTAAAGTAGCTTACATTACACTTACTGGTCTATGCAGAAGGCAAATAGTTGCCTATAAATTGTGGGCATACTGTTGGCAGTAACTTGGTTTGAACTTTAAAAGATTTCTTCACTGTAGCATGTTGTATTTGTTTACTTGCGTCACATTCACCTAGGGGACACTAAAGTAATCCCCCCATTGGCAAGTATAGCTTGTGGCTTGTGTGGTTTAATTAAGTAAGTGATATCTAAGGTTATGGGCCAATTAACGCACCGAGCTCCAGTATGCCTGTCTGCCAGTTCTTTATTTACTCTACTGAATGCCTGCCTGGCTGTGGACTATGTAATTGATGGTTCACAAGAAGAATGGACATTATCATAGCTGTGGAAGTAGGGGTGCTGAGGGTGCTGCAGCACGCCCTGAAAAAAATCTGAATTAATACAAAAATACAAAAATTCACAAAAGTATTGCACTGGGTGTTTACTTGTCATTTATTAGTGGGTCAATATAGCAGTTTGTAGCGTGGGCGCAAAACAAATTCTGCATATATCATATCATAGCCAATAGATATAGGCATAATAACTTAACCTCTGAAATACTCTGGGACAACTTCTTGAGTCTGGCAGATAGTCTGTATTGTACTTTAAGGGTTCAGAGATTATCCTGATTCCCACCCCCACCTCGGTGGTGACTTACAAAGCCAATTTGTTCTCATTATGATAGCTGGCAATGGACTTACACACCCTAAAGTGGGGGCTGCTTGCCTCAGAGGAGGTTATTAGTGTTCTGTATTAGTGGGTCTAACAGCATCAGAGGCCTAATTCTATCAGAGGTCCGCAGGTTATGGGGACAGCAACCTAGAGGACTGTATAGCTGAGCATGACATAGAGAGACAGAGAGAGAAGAGAACAGAAGGGAAAGGCTTGGAGGGGAACTCACTACCAACACCTCTGTCCACAGCAGAGTCTGTTAGCTACCCAGCTATACAGCCATGTTTGGCAAATTGAAGAGGATGTTTATCCCCCAACCCCCAGCAGCCCCGGTCTCTGCCCCTGCCGCGGCCCCTGCCCAAGCCGCGGCCCCTATTCCAGCCCCGGCCACAGCCCCAGCTCCTGCACCTGCTACGGTAAGATACCACTGGTTCATCCCAATACTGTAGCAGCATTAGGCTGATCCAATGTGTTATGTGCAGCATACTAACAACATATTGTTGGCTAGTGTAGCTGAATGATTATCCCTGTCCAATGATGCTTGGACAAAGTAATGCTTATGTTAATAATGGTTATCATAAAATACATTTGTGCAATATTTTTTATCCTGTCTTTTTCATTTCTGTTTTCTCGTCACATTTTGTAAGGACCAACAATGTCTAACATTCAGAAATATCAAGCAACTTCATTTTGCATTATCATGTTTTTGCTATGAGATTTGCACTCTGGATTCCAATGCTTTACTTGTAGCAATCAATTCCTCTCCATTATCCATGTGTTTCTATTCTTCAAGCAAAAAAACTATTGAATCATGATTGTTGTTTTTTTCTTTCATTTGTCCCATATCAGTTGTTCATTACTTAAAGGCACATTCAAATTCATTGCCTTATGATCAGACCTTAATTTGAAACTGTCTATCACGAGTAGTGTTTTGTTGCTGAATGGTAGATCTACTCCCTCTGTTGGAAATTGTCTCCGAAATTAAAATGTCCTCTAATCACAATGACTTGAATAATGAAGATGAGAGTTTGACTTTGAGGCAATGTTACTCATCTCAGCAGGAACATAAGCCTGCAGATAAAGAAAATGGGGCCAAGAAAGAGGATAAACCAGCAGGTAAAGAGTCTTGACTGTTGGCTCATTCCTGCTGCTTCTCATTGCTTAGAGCTAGCTCCTGAATGTTTTGGATCGTGTTCATGCTTGATTAAATATAGTTTGAGCTTTTCTACTGTCCTTGTAAGGCAAGCCGTTACTGACAAGGTACAAGCAAACAAAAACACAACTTATTTCAAAATGTTGGTTGTTGTCCTGTATGTTTTACTTTACTGTGAGGCTGAGGTGGGGGCATGTCTTGGCTGGTTAGCTATTGTAGTTGAATATAGACAGCTCAACTGTCTGTTTATACTTTAAGTGGAGCAGCGAGGTGAGCAAGAAGTTAAAGCTATGCAGGTCAATGGTCACATTGGTTCATCTGCATTAATGCATTAGTGTCCAGTCTGTTACTGTAGCAGATGGCCAAGATTCACAAGACTGGTTACAGAGAAGGGCCCCCCCCCCATGTCCCCCATCTCCTTTCTGTTGTGACCATGCAGGAAACTACTTAGGAAGCTCCTCACAAAGGCTCATACACCCCAACATTTCATGTCTAGATGTTTCTGTGGCAGATTACATAGTTGATAGTTATTTTATGGATTTCTCTTATTAAACAAAGACATTAGAATGCCTCTTAGACCTGGTATATATTGTTTGTTTCTCTGGTTTTCCTTGTACACCTTGATTGAAACTGCCATCCCCGCCGGTCTTCGTAGAGCCTGCACATAACCCAGCCCGGGCCTCAGCCACTTCCCCAGCATCTGCTGCGGCTCCAGCTGCAGCCCCAGCCGCTACCCCAGCCCCAGCCACTGCCCCAGCATCTGCTGCGGCTCCATCTGCAGCCCCAGCCGCTACCCCAGCCCCAGCCGCTACCCCAGCCCCGGCCACTGCCCCAGCATCTGCTGCGGCTCCATCTTCAGCCCCAGCCGCTATCCCAGCCAACCCTGGCCGGGAGGAAGCAGAGGGGTAAGTGCAGTACCTTGTGTTCATTCTCCATTAGTCTCTCCCAACACTTATAGCTGGAGATTTGGTTATGGCTTTGGTAACTCTCCATAGAAGGCTCTCTTCAACTTCCAACACTGGCACTTACTTACAGGATGTATAGTAAATATTGAAAACACCCTTAAGGAGAAGAGCGTGAGTGAAAGTAACCTACTCACCTTCTCTTGAACCACACAATGAGAGGTTGACCGAATTTGAACCCCTTCCAAAATAGCCACCTCCCAAGAGATCTTAACACCAAATCAGTATCAAATTAATAATCTAATCAAGGCTGACACAGAGAGTGGAGAAGATCTCTCAGTCCGTGTGAGACAAACACAGGTGTGATCTATAGGATCTATATCCCACAGCAAAGAAACATGCAGATTAAAGGAGAGAGAGAGGAGCTGAAACAAGATAAGAAGATTAGCTGATCGAAGCTCACTGGAGCTGCTTATGGTTAGCGAGGCTATGAAACAAAAAAAATGAAAACAAATCCAGTATTACAGTCATGGCGATCCCTTTAGCCAAGGGGATCCCTTTAGCCAAGAGAATCCCTTTAGTCATGTTGATGCAACTGCAGTTTGACAGTTCGTCAGTAGCTGAACAAGTTAATTTGTAGTTCTAGCCTACACTGTGTGATGACTGAGTGTGTTTTTGCAGAAAATTAAAGCCTATATAAAAATAGATATGGAACATTTAGCTACAGGGGCAGTAGAAAAGTATGAATAGAGTTACGGTAATAAAACAAATAATACCATGGCTTTGCACACTAATATTGCTTGTTAAAGGGTAATCCACTCAAAAACTATTTTTTGGGTATTTTTTTCATTATACCACTGTTCAGTCCTAAAATGTTTTACATGTCAGCAGTCCAGTTTTCAAGAAATTGGACTTTCAAGAAGCATGTGGCGGTGACACTTGGTTCTTGAAAGTCCAATATCTTAAAAACTTGACTGCTGACATGTAAAACATGTTGGGACTGAATCAACAGTGGACAAAGGAAAAATAACAAAATATCAGTTTTGGGTGTCATTTCACTCTAAAGCCAAACCCAAAATGTTGCATTTTATACTGATCAAAAATATAAAAACACAACAAGAGATCGCTATGTGCACAGGTAAGTTCAGGGATATTGCCTCTGCGTATTGGAACAGGTCAGATCGGGGATATTGTCTCTGCGTATTGAAACGGGTAAGATCAGGGATATTGCCTCTGCGTATTGAAACAGGTAAGATCAGGGATATTGTCTCTGTGTATTGAAACAGGTCAGATTCGGGAAATTGTCTCTGCGTATTGAAACAGGTCAGATCAGGGAAATTGTCTCTGCATATTGAAACAGGTAAGATCAGGGATATTGTCTATGTGTATTGAAACAGGTCAGATCAGGGATATTGTCTATGTGTATTGAAACAGGTCAGATCAGGGATATTGTGTATTGAAACAGGTCAGATCAGGGATATTGTCTCTGTGAATTGAAACAGGTAAAATCAGGGATATTGTCTATGCGTAATGAAACAGGTTGGTATTGTGTTGAAATGGAAGAGGAAAGACTATATAATTATTGTGACCTCGAAGAAATAGAGAATTAAACTAATTTGTATCCTCTATTGCCCTTTCTACCATGATATACACTTGCCGTTATTCCACAAAGCACACAAGATAAACCCTGGCATTATGTGGCGTCTACCATATGAATCTTCTCTTTGTGTCAGACTGGGTTCAAGTTTCTTTTTTCTGGGTTCTGTTTCTTTTTTCTGTATTTATTGGTCTGTATATGGTATGTATGTATGTATATACAGTGGGGAGAACAAGTATTTGATACACTGCCAATTTTGCAGGTTTTCCTACTTACAAAGCATGTAGAGGTCTGTAATTTTTTTTATCATAGGTACACTTCAACTGTGAGAGACAGAATCTAAAAGAAAAATCCAGAAAATCACATTATGATTTTTAAGTAATTAATTTGCATTTTATTGCATGACATAAGTATTTGATCACCTACCAACCAGTAAGAATTCCGGCTTTCACAGACCTGTTAGTTTTTCTTTAAGAAGCCCTCCAATTCTCCACTCATTACCTGTATTAACTGCACCAGTTTGAACTCGTTACCTGTATAAAAGACACCTGTCCACACACTGAATCAAACAGACTCCAACCTCTCCACAATGGCCAAGACCAGCGAGCTGTGTAAGGACATCAGGGTTAAAATTGTAGACCTGCACAAGGCTGGGATGGGCTACAGGACAATAGGCAAGCAGCTTGGTGAGAAAGCAACAACTGTTGGCGCAATTATTAGAAAATGGAAGAAGTTCAAGATGACGGTCAATCACCCTCGGTCTGGGGCTCCATGCAAGATCTCACCTCGTGGGGCATCAATGATCATGAGGAAGGTGAGGGATCAGCCCAGAACTATGCGGCAGGACCTGGTCAATGACCTGAAGAGAGCTGGGACCACAGTCTCAAAGAAAACCATTAGTAACACACTACGCCGTCATGGATTAAAATCCTGCAGCACATGCAAGGTCCCCCTGCTCAAGCCAGCGCATGTCCAGGCCCGTCTGAAATTTGCCAATGACCATCTGGTTGAACCAGAGGAGGAATGGGAGAAGGTCATGTGATCTGATGAGACAAAAATAGAGCTTTTTGGTCTAAACTCCACTCGCCGTGTTTGGAGGAAGAAGAATGATGAGTACAACCCCAAGAACACCATCCCTACCGTGAAGCATGGAGGTGGAAACATCATTCTTTGGGGATGCTTTTCTGCAAAGGGGACAGAACGACTGCACCGTATTGAGGGGAGGATGGATGGGGCCATGTATCGCGAGATCTTGGCCAACAACCTCCTTCCCTCAGTAAGAGCATTGAAGATGGGTCGTGGCTGGGTCTTCCAGCATGACAACAACCCAAATCACATAGCCAGGGCAACTAAGAAGTGGCTCCGTAAGAAGCATCTCAAGGTCCTGGTGTGGCCTAGCCAGTCTCCAGACCTGAACCCAATAGAAAATCTTTGGAGGGAGCTGAATGTCCGTATTGCCCAGTAACAGCCCCGAAACCTGAAGGATCTGGAGAAGGTCTGTGTGGAGGAGTGGGCCAAAATCCCTGCTGCAGTGTGTGCAAACCTGGTCAAGAACTACAGGAAACGTATGATCTCTGTAATTGCAAACAAAGGTTTCTGTACCAATTATTAAGTTTTGCTTTTCTGATGTATCAAATACTTATGTCATGCAATATAATGCAAATGAATGACTTAAAAAATCATACATGTGATTTTCTGGATTTAGTTTTAGATTCCGTCTCTCATAGTTGAAGTGTACCTATGATAACAATTACAGACCTCTACATGCTTTGTAAGTAGGAAAACCTGCAAATATTGGCAGTGTATCAAATACTTGTTCTCCCCACTGTATGTATGTATGTCTGTATGTATTTTTGTATGTATGTACTGTATGTATATTACTGTATGTATGTACTGTATGTATGTACTGTATGTATGTATAGTACTGTATGTATGTATATACTGTATGTATAGTATGTACTGTATGTATTGTATGTACTGGATGTATTGTATGTACTGGATGTATGTATGTATTGTATGTATTGTATGTATAGTATTTTACGTATGTACTGTATGTATCGTATTGTATTGTTATGTATGTACTGTATGTATAGTATTGTACTGTATGTATGCACTGTATGTATGTATAGTATTGTATATATGTATGTATGTACTGTATGTATAGTATTGTACTGCATGTACTGTATGTATGGTACTGTATGTATGTATGTATTGTATAGTATTGTATGTATGTATAGTATGTATGTATAGTATTGTACTGTATAGTATAGTATGTATAGTATGTATGTACTGTATGTATAGTATGTACTGTATGTATAGTATAGTATTGTATGTATTGTATGTATGTATGTATTGTATGTACTGTATGTATGTACTGTATAGTATAGTATAGTCTGTATGTATAGTATAGTATCTATGTATGTACTGTCTGTATGTACTGTATAGTATGTATGTACAGTATGTATAGTATAGTATGTATGTACTGTATGTATAGTATAGTATAGTTTGTATGTACAGTATGTATAGTATAGTATGTATGTACTGTATGTATAGTATTGTATAGTATGTACTGTATGTATAGTATTGTATGTACTGTATGTATAGTATTGTATAGTATGTATAGTATTGTATGTACTGTATGTATAGTATTGTATAGTATTGTATAGTATGTATGTACTGTATGTATAGTATAGTATAGTATGTATGTACTGTATGTATAGTATTGTATGTATAGTATAGTATAGTATGTATGTACTGTATGTATTGTATGTACTGTATGTATAGTATTGTATAGTATGTATGTACTGTATGTATAGTATTGTATAGTATGTATGTATGTATAGTATTGTATAGTATGTACTGTATGTACTGTATGTACTGTATGTACTGTATGTATAGTATGTATAGTATGTATGTACAGTATGTATAGTATGTATGTACTGTATGTATAGTATGTATGTACTGTATGTATTGTATTGTATGTACTGAATGTATTGTATTGTATAGTATTGTATTGTACTGCTCTAGGGATGTAGTTATTGTTTGGATAACCTTATTTACTATTATGTATTGTATTTTTCTGTAATGCAGCGAATGCCAGGAGGAAAAATTATCATTTCATTCCCATAGTGAATCATTGTAATGTTTGTTCATTTGTCAATTAATAATCCCTTAAGGGATGGGTTGCCAATTGTTGATTTGACACGAAAATAAAATGTCCTTCATTTATTCATTCATGCAACAATTCCAGCCGCACCAATGTGTCGGAGGAAACAACTTACACCTGGCGACCGTGTCAGCGTGCACTGTGCCCGGCCCGCCACAGGAGTTGCTAGAGCGCGATGAGACAAGGATATCCCTGCCGGCTAAACCCTCCCTAACCCGGACGACGCTGGGCCAATTGTGTGCCGCCCTATAGGCCGCCCGGTCGCGGCCGGCTGCTACAGAGCCTGGGCTCGAACCCAGAATCTCTAGTGGCACAGTTAGCACTGCGATGCAGTGCCTTAGACCACTGCTCCACTCAGGAGGCCCAGAACTGGGACATTTTCAGCTTCTAGGAATTATGTACAGGTCCTTGTGACATTGGGCTGTGCATTATCATGCTGAAACATGAGGTGATGGTGGCAGATGAATGGCGTGACAATGGGCCTCAGGATCTCATCACGATATCTCTGTACATTCAAATTGCCATCAATATAATGCCATTGTGTTCGTTGTCCGTAGCTTATACCTGCCCATACCCTAACCCATTGGTGGGCAACCTTTTGGCTCAATGGCCACATTGAGTTTTTGAAACCAAGTGAAGGGAGACATACTATATGCATGAACAAAACATGTGAAGCCTTTATTCATTTGCAAATTGACACGGAACTACTAGTGTACTGTAGGTGTACAAATGCTTGCAGAACAATTATACCCTTGCACCATCACTACCATTGTTTTTTGTGAACAGATTTCACGTTTTTCACAACACGTACATAATTTATAACTACAAAGACACAGTCAAAAAACACACACAGATACTGCATCTCTACCCTTGTAAAGTACAATCTTAGTCACAATATGCAAACTTAAAAATGGATATACTGTACATTTCATGACCGGAGACATGCAACATATAATGGCAGATGTGTAAAAAAAACTATTCTCAAATTTGAGTGAAACATTTGGTAAGGACATCCGTTTCATTTGGAAGGGTCTGTTTTTTAAAGCATATTAAGGCACAATTCTTATCTCCATCGTGAGCCATATTTACAGTTATCCAATCACCTCAGCCCAAATATGACTGATTAGTTATTACCTGTATCCAATTGCATTGCTGGATCATTCTCACTGCATAACCATCACCATGAAAAAGCGTAATCCTTGCCTACCCCGGTCACGGTTATTCAAGGGTCTGGTCACCTCTCTTGGCATTGGCATCAAAGTCTGGTGTCATCGTTGATGTAGAGATTCTCAGAACAGCTGACAAGTGGTCATTTGTTCAATTTGACCTGTGACGGGATTTGTTGTAATTCATGACCGAGAACCTTTGTTCACACACATATGTGGACCTGAATGAAACAAGCCTCCTTAGGGCTTGTTTCATTCAGTGAGCCATAGCACTGGTCTATTGTTGCTGTTTTGTACCTCTCCTCCAAAGCACCGTCACGTTGGATGTCGATGAGCTCCAATTGTGTGCCTGGCGGTGCTTTCTCACTGTCGAAAGACAGGGGGCATGAAACAAGCTTCAGCTCAGTCTCAGTCTTGGTGAAGTCTGGGAAGCGGCGGAGAAACTCAGCATGCAGGTCGATCAAAGTGCTACTGTATGTCTCAGTGCGGCCCTGCGATGTGGGCTGTTCAGTACGGCCAGTGTCGGAAAATGAGCAAGAGACCGGCTGCTCATTTGTCTGGAGTACAACATAAGCATTGAATGCTTTCACGTTGGAATACAGTTCATGCACAAAAACACATTTGCCTGCAGTTCCACATTTAGATTGTTCAGGTGCCCAAATATGTCCACGCCGAAAGCAAAGTCGCCCAGCCAGTCTGTGTCTTTCAACTCGAACTAGTTGTCAGGAACATACCCATCTCCTCTGTTGAATCTTGTTATGTTCATACAGATATTTACACATTTTAAGTTTGCTGAAAATAAATGCAGTTTACAGTGAGAGGACGTTTCTTTTTTTTGCTGAGTTTTATATATATATATATTCTTTAGAATATTTCTTCCACTTTGACAGAGTATTTTGTGTAAATCATTGACAAAAAATCCAAATCCAAATCTTAAATCCATTTTAATCACACTTTGTAACACAACAAAATGTGGAAAATGTCAAGGGGTGTGAATACTTTCTGAAGTCACTGTAATTTAGAATGTTCACAAAAATAAAGCAATTTCATTGTTCTCATATTACTCTGTAGGCTACTGACCTATTCAAAGCTTCATCCGACATATCATATCACCATACTGTACATCTGCCTGTAGTTATTGAACTCAACCTGCAGGGGGTTTGTTTGTTGTTATATAGTGATGGGAGACAACTGCAGGCAAGGTTCTGACAGATTGGTGGCAAGGACACACACAGGAAACACCCACATCAAACCACACCCCCAAGCCAACTCATGGTAGGCACAGATTGAACAATGAGATCAGTTAATAACATCTTTTGCTTCTGTCATGGCCATCAGCATTTCTTGAGGAGCAAGCCAAAAAAACAAGGCCAAATCAGCAGGTGCAGTTCCCTTTTAAAGCAGGGTGTAATGTGGTGTTTTTTTCAGCAGAGGGAACACTTTATTCGTTTATAGTGTTTCACCAACATATACAGTTGAAATTGAGCAAAACTGAGATAATGTCTGAGGTCCCAGATCTGTTTGTGCTCTGGCATGAGTTGGCACAAAATGACTGCCACTCAAAACAACAACTTGAGACAGTGTTGACACAGTTAAGTTCCTGAAAGAGCTGTGTTTTTAAATAATTCTGCAATAAGGGCAATGTAAACGGGGTCTTATTCTGTGAATCAGTAATGGTGAAACTCACTGTCAAGTGATTTTATTTTCCTTTCCAGAGAAGTTCCCCCTCCTCCAACACCTCCTATAGTGGTAAATAGGTACTCTGATGATCAGCTCCGGGTCATAGTGAAGAGGATGAGAGAGAGAACAGAAATATACAGAGAGAAGCTCATAGACCCACACGCATCCTCACCTGAATTCAGCCCTCCAGTCAGTAAGTTTCCACACTCAAGGTAGTCATAAGAAATAAAGTGGATTCATTGGGAGTCATAAGGGATTCATAAGAGTCATAAGGGATTCAAATACACAGAGGATACACATATTTAGTTTGTTCTTTATTTAGTTGTACCCTGATAACCTGTTAGCTTCAGCACCGTTTTGTGTCAAATATCTATCTGACTCCTTAGCTATATTTGTTGACTATGGGTTATCATGGGATGTAACTTTAATGTTTGAATCCTTTCACTCTACTCAAGCTCCCATTTATCGAAAAAAAGATTATGAAATATTAATGAACGAGAGGCTAATAAAAGAAGAGCAAGATAGGATAAAGAAAGAAGGGGAAGACTTCAAAAACAAAGAGGCGGCAGAGAAGAAAAAGCAGGAAATGGCAGAGAAGAAAGCAGCAGAGCAAAAAGCGAAAGATGAAGCAAAAGCATCGGAGCCTGTGGTCAAACCAACTGTTGGCCAGGAAGTTGCCGCCTTCCTTGACAGGAGGCTAAAACCTATCGAGGATGCGATGGACTCAGTGCTACCATCCACCATAGATCCATTCTCAGGTATGCCAACTCTGCTGCTGCTCTGGTAAACTGCGCAGCAACATCTACTGAAATTGTTTTGTAAATAATTGGCTATGCAATACGATGATGTATTGCATGTATGTTACTTTTCAGTATTTAATACAGTAATAGTAAAGAGTTTGGATTCGGGCCTTGCAACTACCGTAGCTTTTTACATTGATTCATTATCTATCTCACTCTGTCCCCCTCTCTTGTTCTCTCTCTCTCTCCCTCCCTCCTGTCTCTCTCTCCTCATACGTTCTCCCTTTCCGCCTCTCTCTGTAGATCGCGCTTACATCGCGTGGCTCACTCTGGTGACTCTGGCCTTCAACTACAACACCTGGTTCATGACAGCTCGTCTGTGTTTCCCCTACCACACCCCGGAGTGGATCCCTTACTGGATAACCATGGACCTTGTGGCTGATTTCATCTATCTCATTGACTCAATCTTCTTCCAGGCCCGCAAGCAGTTCGTCAAAGGAGGGGACGTCATTGTAAGTCCCTCAGCTCTCCCTCTTTCTCCAGAGGAAGTAGGGCTCCTACTGTCCTTAAACTATGAGGGCATTTTGTGAGTGTTACAGTTTGAACACTTGTGAACAATTAAATAGGAAAAATAAAATGGCCAAGATGACAATTCCAGCTCAATTTAAGCATACCTGCATTGCATACATTTTGCAGCATATATAAATGTCAGTCCCATAGTCCAATGACATCTCATAATTATATGTTAATAAGGTGTTTAGAAAGGTGTTTAGAAAGACCAGATAGACTTCCCCACACAGGTAAAACCTTTCAGTGTTCCGGTATTCAAAATGAGACTTGTGTGCAGTGGACTGGCAGTAGTTGTGTAAACAGGTATTCCACATTAACATTGCTAAGGTAGATGTGATTTCATCTTTTTAATGTTCTGTCTTTCAGAAAGACAGGATTATAACCAAAGCGTACTACAGAAACTCTGAGAGATTTAAGGTACTTCAAAGATGTAATTGTTTGTTATATAAACTGCAGATCATTTTTCATGGCTTTAACACAAACATCTAACATTTATGTATTTGATTAAAAAAATGTTTTTTTTCTGTATGTCTTCAAGGCAGGGGCTTCAGAGTTACCACCTACTGTAACTTATTTGTCTCTTTTCTCAGATGGACATGATAGCAATGGCACCCATAGACTTGCTATGCTTCCATTTCGGGTACAAATCCATCTTCAGATTCAATCGAATGATAAAGGTAAAGCATTGTCTGTTATGGTCAACTTATGCAAACTCATCTTATGCTGAAACAAGCATGACTCAACTGTTAACACTGATTCTACTGTTTTATGTTTGCTACTTTTTGATTTTATTTGACAATTTAAAATGCTTAAAATGTACAACTCTGCAACAGATACCAAATCCAGTCGAGGATAAAACACAATAACGTAAAAAGACTTTCATTGCGGTCCTTTTTTTTTATGCTACTTTTGGGGTGTTGATTTTGAGGTCTTCTTTAGGTGGACGCATTCTTTGAGTTCAGTGATCGTCTGGAGAGCCTCATGTCCAAGGCCTACATTTGGAGGTATGTCACTAACTTTACAACTTAATTATGCCTATGTTTTGCCTATGTTCTGCCTTTATACTGTACCAACTCCAAATATGATGATATCCGACATGCCTGTCAATCAAACAACCAATCAATCAAATACAGTACATTTCTATATTCATTTTTACAGCAACATTTACAGTACCAGTCAAAAGTTTGGACACAACTACTCATTCAAGGGTTTATCTTTGTCTTTACTATTTTCTACATTGTAGAATAATAGTGAAGACATCAAAACTATGAAATAACACATATGGAATCGTGTAGTAACCAAAAAAGTGTTAAAACAAATCAAAATATATTTTATATTTGAGATTCTTCAAAGTAGACACCCTTTGCCTTGATGGCAGCTCTGCACACTCTTGGAATTCTTTCAACCAGCGTCATGAGGTAGTCACCTGGAATGCATTTCAATTAACATGTGTGGCTCTTCAAGTGCAATCGCAAAAATCATCAAGCGCTACGATGAAACTGGCTCTCATGAGGACCGCCATAGGAAAGGAAGACCCAGAGTTACCTCTACTACAGAGGATAAGTTCATTAGAGTTAACTGCACCTCAGATTGCAGCCCAAATAAATGCTTCAGAGTTCAAGTAACAGACACATCTCAACATCCACTGTTCAGAGGAGACTGCGTGAATCAGGCCTTCCTGGTTGAATTGCTAAGAAACACAAGCAATGGACATTAGACTAGTGGAAATCTGTCCCTTGGTCTGATGAGTCCAAAATGGTTCCAACTGCCGTGTATTTTTGAGACGCAGAGTTGGTGAATGGATGATCTCTGCATGTGTGGTTCTCACCGTGAAGCATGGAGGAGGAGGTGTGATGGTGTGGGGGTGCTTTGCTGGTGACACTGTCAGTGATTTATTTAGAATTCAAAGCACACTTAACCAGCATGGCTTCCACAGCATTCTGCAGCGATACACCATCGCATCTGGTTTGAGCTTAGTGGGATTATCATTTGTTTTTCAACAGGACAAGGACCCAACACACCTCTAAGCTGTGTAAGGGCTATTTTTCCAAGAAGGAGAGTGATGGAGTGCTGCATCAGCTGACCTGGCCTCCACAATCACCCAACCTCGACCCAATTGAGATGGTTTGGAGTGTACAAAGCTGTCATCAAGGCAAAGGGAAAAACTAAAATATAACATACACTACCGTTCAAAAGTTTGGGGTCACTTAGAAATGTCCTTTTTTTTTAAAGAAAAGCATTTTTTTGTCCATTCAGATTGATCAGAAATACAGTGTAGACATTGTTAAAGTTGTAATCAGCGAAACAGTTTTCAGCTGTGCTAACATAATTTATTTATTAATGATCAATAAGCCTTTTAAAATGATCAACTTGGATTAGCTAACATGCCGTTGGAACAAAGGAGTGATGGTTGCTGATAATGGGCCTCTGTACACCTATATAGATATTTCATTAAAAATCAGCCGCTTCCAGCTACAGTACAGTACAATAGTCATTTACAACATTAACAATGTCTACACTGTATTTCTGATCAATTTGATGTTATTTAAAATGGACAGAAAATGTTATTTTCTTTCAAAAAACAAGAAAATAACATTTTCTTTCAAAAACATATCTAAGTGACCTCAAACTGTTGAATGGTGGTGTATATTTTCATTTGTTTAACCCTATTTTGGTTACTACATGATACCATACGTGTTCATAGTTGAAGTGTTCACTGTTATTCTACAATGTAAAAATAGTAAAAATAAAGAAAAACCCTTGAATGAGTAGGTGTGTTCTAACTTTTGACTAGTACTGTATCTTGAAGTGCTATACCCTTGCTTGCTGTGTTACAAGAGTGGTCCGCACCATTGGCTACCTGCTCTTCATGCTCCACCTCAACGCCTGCGCCTACTACGTGGCCTCGGCCTACCAGGGCATCGGCAAGACCACATGGGTCTACACTGGCAAAGGCAGCGCGTATGTACATTACACCAACTCAATTGTATATCTCCCGTTGTCAGTGCACACCTTGCAGAGCTCAAGTTATTGTTCAATTTGAGTTACTGCATGACCGTATCTCCTGTATAACATTAGTCATTTGCAACTTGTTCATTTGTCATGTCAATATTGTAAGGAAGTACTGTTCTAAAGCCATGCATGTTACATGTAGTTGATTATATATATACATAATTTAGACATACAGGACTATGTATACATTCTTTCTCTATTTGGACTGCTTTATGTGTTGTTGTTTTTTAGTTACCTGAGCAGTTTCTTCTATGCGGAGAAATCCCTGCTGATGATCGCAGAGTTGCCATTTCCCGACACCTTATTCGGCCAGTTGTTTCAGATGGCCAACTATTTTTTCGGCGCCTTCTTTTTGTCCATCTTTCTTGGCCAGGTAGTCCTCTAAGTGTGCTTGATTTTTGTCACAATTTTGTCTTTTATTTTGTTTTGGTGTTTGACAATTTCCTTTTTTCTACAATTCTTGTTTTTTTTTGGTACAGTTTTTCTCTTAAAAAAAAGGATTTCCCCCCCAAAACAATTTAAACACTTTTCCCATCTCAGGTCATAACCTTTGATCCAGTACCAGGGAGGTCAAAAACACACAACCAAATGACCTAGCTACTGCGGAGCAGAGAGACTAGCACCCCTCCTAACGCCACCCCCTCTCCACACACAGATACCTGTCTAATACCCCACTCTTCTCTACAGGTACTTGCGTTGTTACTATTACGCAGTCCGCAGTCTGATCAACATCGGTGGTCTTCCAGAGCCCCACACAGTCTTTGAGATTACCTTTCAGTTGTCAAACTTTTTCGTGGGTGTCTTCGTGTTCTCCAGTTTGATTGGACAGGTAACAGGAAGAGACATAGTCAGATAGATCTCCCATTGGCTTTCCCATCTAGGATCTAGAGCTCCTATTGACATAATCAAAGCCCCCCATTACCCCGATTCATCTGGAAACCTTAACCTTAGCAGTGTTTCTTACATCACAACCTAGTCTCCGTCTTTGTCATAGCCATAGCATAGATGTCGTAGAGAATAACTGGGTGGGCGGTTCTCTTTCAATTATTAGTTTCAATATCTCACATGTGGAATTTACCTGAATCTCAACAGCAGGTTTTTCAGTTCTCATCTTCTGTGTTGGGTGACTTTACCGAAAGGAATGTTTTCGCTTCGGGTAAGAATTTGCTTTTCTACTTTTTCTTCCCTTTGCCTCCTGTGGTACACGGCAAGCTACTGAGACTTGGTTAGCTTAGCTGCAAGGCTTAGCTAACCTGGGCAGAGGCACCATTCAAGGTTGTGGCTGTGCCATAAGCCTTGCAGTGGTGGGGTGGAGAGCCTTGTGGCTCAACTTGTCCAGCCTGTTGGACAAAGCGAAAGCACATTTCCTTGACCCTCCTGTCAAGCTATCCCATAGACCTGGGAACTGTGGATGCCCGGCCTACCCTCCCCGAGCCTAGGCTTCACGGCAGGGAGAGGGCAATTAGCTGAATCCCCCAGCAACGCAGCAGAGACCGAACCCACAATTCTGGTCCCCGAACAGGGGTTGACAGTGGGGAAAATCAAGGACCCACCCAGCTGATTTTTTTCCCTATATGGGGAAGGAGTACACCACCTGCAGCAGAGAGGGGCAGCCAGCAGTTCACCTCTGTGCTCCTGGAACCCATGTCCTTGCATTCGCTCTCAGGGAAGACGAGGGGAATCCACTCTACCTCTGAATGCCCTGTCTGACATGACCCCCCCCCCCCCCCCTCGACTCTCGTTCAAGCAGCTGGGGCAGGACAACAAATTGGCAGTCGCGACCAACCACTGTCCCTATGTTCCATTGTGTCAACACAGCCCTTGTCAATATAAAAGTATCTGCTGTATCCAGGTGTCATACCAAGGACACAGAGCAAAAATTGTGAGAGTCCACTGACCTGTGGGCTACTCGCCACAAGAACAGGGACATGGCGCGTATGCGCAGTCCAGCCCTGGGTCTGGTCCATGGTGACAAAGGGGTACAGACTGCAGTGTCGTGACTTTGGCATCATTAAACTGAAGACTTATTTATCAAATAACTCTGTAATTATGATTACGCGATTAAACTGATTAATCATGTAACTGTAATTAACTAGGAAGTCGGGGCACCAAGGAAAATATTCAGATTATAAAGTTATAATTTTCCTAATATAACTTTCAGATATTAATATCTGATCACTTAGTCTTCTGATTAAAGAATTCTTCTTTACCTCACGTTAGTCTCATTCCAAACGTCGTAAATTGTTGGTTATCTGCACAAACCCTGTCTTCACTATGATTCATCCATACATCAATTGTCTTAAATCATTTATTTACTAACTAAGTAATTCGCAGAAATGCATAAACAAACAGTAGATAGTTACAAGGAAATGATAACGGAGTTTCCCTAGTGGGCTAAACCGGCATCACGGCTTGGCATACAAAAGGGAAGTGGGGATCAACTGAGATGAGACACTGGAGAGTTGATAATTATAACAATTAAAATGCTAATCCTTTGCACATGAACGCTCACTGATTCGGGAACAATTGCAATCAATATATATATTTACGTTCAGTGTGTCGTCGGGATCTCTGTTGAAAAGTTTGTTTCTGTTGGAGAGTTTGTCCGCTCTCTCTCTGTTGTGGTTAGAATGGATAGTTCAGAGTGACATTCATTCATGTCGTTATAGAATAGATGTTTCAGCGGTTGTCGGTCTTCGCGTTCAATGATACCGAATTCCTAGCTGCAGACTAGTAATTAATATCAAATACTTGTTCTTATTCTGTCGGTATCGGTAGTCTAAGAGTTCAACCACGTGGTATAGTTAAAAGATTCAGCCATCTACTCAAACCTTAGGTTTATGGTCTCCTCTCAAACCTTGGCCCTCTCGTTATCGAGGTAAGCTGGTCTGCAACCTTTGTCCTCTCGTAAATTGAGAGAAACATGGTCTGTTGAGAAATTCTCAAGGTGGGGGTTTTATTCGGAAGAGCAGAAAGGGGCCTGTCCCAGGACGCCAGACCATAACTGTGCTCATGGGCGGTCCTCTGATTTAGTTAAACTCCAAAGGGAATTTGAGTTTCCTTCATTAAACAGCCAAAATCTTATTACACAATTTCACAAACAGTATCATCCTCACTCATTCATCTTATACAACAATTAGATGTAAACCTCATATCTGAGGCTATTGTATAAACAGCGTTATGGTAATGTGGACATATTGTCTCCCATGAGGTTCACAAAATTGTACCAAACGGACCAGTTCGTAGCTGGATTCTTCGCCGATCTTTTATACCTTCTCCAGAACATAAATGTTGTTCGGACCTCAAGTTCTGTGAGGTGGAAGAAATTATTTTGTTATCTCTATGAAAACTCACTCTCTCTCTATAGTGTGGCCATGAGGAGATATTCTCCTCCAGGAATTTACGACCTGAGGTCGCAGCATCCTGAGTGTAGGAGACAGAGAGAGGGGGATTGTGCTCGCTGTACCCAAAGAGGGCAACGCCATGACAGCAGTTTGCTATGAGACCACCCGTAGCTGGAAGACACTTATTTTCACATAAGCATCCTGCCAGCACACAGGAGGTTTCTAAGGTTTGCTTTTCAAGGCACAGCCTACAAGTAGCTCCATAAACATTCAGCAAATGTATAGAGGCGGCTCAGTCAGAGTGAGGGAAGAAGGCTCATCCCTCATCTTGGTAGCCCCTCGATGGCCAGGCAAGCTTCAGGTAGCGGAGATCATTCTCCTGCTGTACGACGAGCCCTGGCAACTCCCGTTATGCAGGGATCTTTTTACCCAAGCGAACTGAGAGATTTTCCACCCTCACCCAGACACCATGGCCCGCTGCGCCTGGCCCGTGACAGGTTAAATTTGGATGTGACAGGCCTGCAGCTTGGAGTCATTCAGAGTGCCAGGGCCCCTTCTACATGACAAGTGGTGCCTTTTTGAGAAGTGGTGTGACCAAAAACAGATCCTTCCTTACTAATTCTCTGTATCCAAGGTTTTATGCTTTTTTGCAGTACCTTATTGACAGTGGGAAGGCATTCCCCACTGTTAAGGTCTATCTAGCTGCTATCTCGGCCTGTCATATAGGCTTTAACAATAACAGTGGGAAAACACCCCTCGTTATTGTTTCATGAAGGGGCAGTCCACTTACCTCCAGTATCAAAGCCTTTGCTCCATCTTTTGGCTATTTCACGGCAGCCTTTTGAGCTGCTGGAAAGCGTTGAGATGAGGCATCTCTCCTTAGGACCGCTTTACTGGTCGCCTTTATGTCCACAAAGTGAGTGAGTGAGCTGCATGCACTATCAGCTCACTATTCGTGTCTACAGTTTACCCCGGGTTTTTCCAAGGTTTCTTTGTTGCCCAACCTCGTCTTTATGCCTAAGGTCAGCGACCTTGGCTTTCCACCCGCCACCCTTCACTTCTACGGAAGAAGAGCATATCCATGATTTGTGTCCAGTACGTACATTACATGTATACTTGGATAGAACAAGAGCTTTGCACAAAAGCGACCAACTCTTTGTGTCCTGGGCACCTCCTTGCAAGGAGGCCCCTCTCTTGTCAACGGTTATCACATTGGATTGTGGAAGCTATTATATTGGCCTAAAATAGCAAGGGCTTACAGCCTGCAGAGAGTCTGAGGGCTCACTCCAGAGGTATGTTTACCTCTTGGGAACTGTTCAAGGCATCTCCTTACAGGAGATTTGCGATGTGGCTTGTTGGGTATCCCCTCATACTTTTATGAGGTTCTACCAGTTAGACATCATTGTACCTTCTTTGGCGCATATTGTCCTCAGTGTCGTGGCCTTTGAGGGTTGATATGTTGAGACTACCTGGCTTTGGAGAGCATGCTTGCGATACGGGAGTTGGCCAAAATCCCACATGTAAGATATGTGGGATTTTTGAAAGAGAACTCAAGGTTACTTTCGTAACCCCGGTTCTCTAATATTATGAGGGAGATATCTCACCGCATTCCCCTACTCACAAGAGTGTGAGGAAGTTCGGAATGCTTGAAAATGACTAGAGGGCGGGCGAGTTGCTCCTTATTGTGAGGGGAGGGGCTCACCTCATTTGCCACTCGACCTGTCTGTCTCCAACAAATGTGTGCAATTGGTTCTTTGAGCTTCTGAGATTCAGGTCAATCCCATATGTGAGATATCTCACTCATTATATCAGAGAACTGGGGTTACGAAAGTAACTCAGTTTCCTGGATACATATTAAGCCTAGTCCTTGACTAAAAAGCAATCTCACTGGAGAATCGCTGTTGAAGGTGCTGTTTAGTCCAGGATTAGACTCAACCTGTTGAAGTGAACAAAAGAAGATGTTTGATGATAGCGTTATTTCCCTGGCCCATAGCCACCTCAGTCTCAGGACTCTGATCTATCCAGACGGATATAGATATAAACTCAGCAAAAAAAGAAATATCCTCTCACTGTCAACTACTTTAATTTTCAGCAAACTTAACATGTGTAAATATTTGTATGAACATAACAAGATTCAACAACTGAGACATAAACTGAACAAGTTCCACAGACATGTGACTAACATAAATGGTATAATGTGTCCCTGAACAAAGGGGGAGTCAAAATCAAAAGTAACGGTCAGTATCTGGTGTGGCCACCAGCTACATTTAGTACTGCAGTGTTTCTTCTCCTCATGGACTGCACCAGATTTGCCAGTTCTCACTGTGAGATGTGACCCCACTCTTCCACCAAGGCACCTGCAAGTTCCCGGCCATTTCTGCGGGGAATGGCCCTAGCACTCACCCTCCGATCCAACAGGTCCCAGATGTGCTCAATGGGATTGAGATCCGGGCTCGTCGCTGGCCATGGCAGAACACTGATATTCTTGTCTTGCAGGAAATCACACACAGAACGAGCAGTATCGCTGGTGGCATTGTCATGCTGGAGGGTCCTGTCAGGATGAGCCTGCAGGAAGGGTACCACATGAGGGAGGAGGATGTCTTCCCTGTAACGCACAGCATTGAGATTGCCTGCAATGACAACAAGCTCAGTCCGATGATGCTGTGGCACACCGCTCCAGACCATGACAGACCCTCCACCTCCAAATCAATCCCGCTCCAGAGTACAGGCCTTGGTGTAACGCTCATTCCTTTGACGATGAACGCGAATCCGACCATCACCCCTGGTGAAACAAAATCACGACTCGTCAGTGAAGAGGACTTTTTGCCTGTCCTGTCTGGTCCAGCGATGGTGGGTTTGTGACCATAGGTAACGTCGTTGCCGGTGATGTCTGGTGAGGACCTGCCTTACAACAGGCTTACAAGCCCTCAGTCCAGCCTCTCTCAGCCTATTGAGGACAGTCTGAGCACTGATGGAGGGATTGTGCATTGCTGGTGTAACTCGTGCAGTTGTTATTGCCATCCTGTAAATGTCCGGCAGGTGTGATGTTCGGTTGTACCGATCCTGTGCAGGTGTTGTTACACGTGGTCTGCCACTGCGAGGACAATCAGCTGTCCGTCCTGTCTCCCTGTAGTGCTGTCTTAGGCATCTCACAGTATGGACATTGCAATTTATTGCCCTGGCCACTGCAGTCCTCATGCCTGCTTGCAGCATGCCTAAGGCACGTTCACACAGATGAGCAGGGACCCTGGGCATTTTTCTTTCTTGTGGTGTTTTTCAGAGTCAGTAGAAAGGCCTCTTTAGTGTCCTAGGTTTTCATAACTGTGACCTTAATTGCCTACTGTCTGTAAGCTGTTGTGTCTTAACAACCGTTCCACAGGTGCATGTTCATTAATTGTTTAAGGTTCATTGAACAAGCATGGGAAACAGTGTTAAACCCTTTACAATGAAGATATGTGAAGTTATTTGGATTTTTACAAATTATATTTGAAAAACATGGTCCTGAAAAAGGGACGTTTCTTTTTTTGCTGAGTTTAGTAGATTAGAAACCTGTAGAAATGCAGGTAAGTAGTCAGGTGGTGGAATGGTAATGAATCAAATATGATTTTATCTTACTGACCAGCCTCACTGACCTATATTTAGCTTGGAATTCCTGTGACATGTTTATTTGATATATTGTAAATGTCACTTATTATTGTAATTTTGCTGACAACCAACTTGTAACAAATGGACCTATGAATACAAGTTGAACTTGAGCTCAGTTGACTTATGTGTCTAATATGATCCATTCCAGATGAGAGATGTCATTGGGGCAGCCACCACAGGCCAGACCTACTTTCGTTCCTCCATGGACAACACTGTGTATTATATGGTGTCAAATAACATCCCCAAACTGTGCCAGAACAGAATACGCACCTGGTACAACTACACCTGGGACGCCCAGGGCATGCTGGGTAAGGAAACTCAGGCTGGGTCTCAAGTGGCACTCTATTCCCTATTTGAGAAGCAACCTCAATATTTTACTTCAAGCATTAAAGGTATACTCTACAAAATGACGTTGCCAGGAGCAGCACCAGAAACAGTGAGATGAGCGAGATGCAACACTTCGCTCTCCCACAGTCACACACAGTATCTGTGCATGTGCACGGGTTTGCTTCACACAGTGTACAGCGTGGTATAACAGTGGAGAAGTTGAGCCTCGCACTTCAACACTCTTAGTTGTTCCAGAAATTGACCCACTATGCTGTTAACTTTCTGCATCTACATCATATCGCCGAGTATACCTTTAACAGAGGCTCAGGTCTAAGTGAATAAGAGTTCTGTTCGATAAGACATCCGTAATTACCTGTGTATTTATGGTTCTTCTTGCCTGCCTTTAGATGAGTCTGAGCTGCTGGAGCAGATGCCTCTCGTCATGAGGACAGCCATTGCTGTTGACATCAACCTGGCTACCTTCCAGAAAATTGATCTATTTAAGGTACACACGAAAGCATGTATGCAAGCACACTAGTGGTGCGTGAGTCCGCTATGTGATAAAGTGAAAATCTGAGGCCCTAACCCGACCCTAACCTGCTAATATAGAACATGCGCTATAGGCTACAGTCAGAGACTGCAGAATGATTTTTTGAAAGGGGGTGCAGAGTTGTTTTGATTTAGATATGTTTCTGTTTATAATTTCCAATATTTTTTGTAGGCTATTTATTTGTCAATTTGTCTATAGTTAGATACATGTAGCTTTTCTTTTGACCTTATATGTTGCCGTAGAAGACTAAATAAACCCTTGCTCACCAGAATAATATCAATAATCGTGAATGAATGATTCAATCGAGTTGACATCGATAAAGTTCTCTCTGTCATCTCTGCTTCTTTCGCAGAGCAAAGACGTTTAGGGACCTGCGATAAAATGCAATACATTTTTTTTTACTGGAAATATTTTCTGTGCAAAATTTCCAAATGACAAATATTTGACCAGTTGTAAGGACATAGAAAGCTGTGAAAACGACCCAACATGTTTCTGGTAATATTTCAGGTTGGATTGGAAGCATATTTTATGTGGTTGAAATACTATCAGCTTTTATGATGCTGATAACCTCTACAGACAGTATCTAACTGCGAGTTCACATTCTCTCAAGATGGTGAAAGAAAGAAATCACACCACTCCTGTTCCCAAGTCAATATTTACCCTACATTTGGTGTATCATTTTAATGCAAGACATACTTAATTCTGCAGTAGTTAATATTAAGGCTGTGTGAGAGGTTATAGACCTACAGTCAGTGTCCAGATTTCTGTTTCCATTTCGTCCATCTGAACAGTAGGCTACGGTTCCCTTGATGTGCCATAGGCCTATTTGAAGCTACCAGTTCTCACAGTCTCACTTCAGAATTAGACGTTCATCCATGTTTCTCTCAAATGTCACATTTCAAAGTTGTTCCAAACATCAAATTTCCAAGTGTTTAAGGTTAAGTTTAGACATTAACTCTGAATGTTTAAGGTTAGGGTTAAGTCCAGGCATTAACTCCAAATTCTTAAGGTTAGGCATTAACTTTGAATGGTTAAGGTTTGGGATAGGCTTAAAACTCAAATGTAAAAAACAATTTTCTATCGATGGATTCAAACGTGCAACATTTGGAATCCAAGGCAAATACTTATGCCCATCTGCCATCCCCATCTGCCACCACCTACTTGAACGTAACAGCTCTCGCTGTTGCCCCTAGTGGCCGGTATCCATGGTCATCTCCTGACATACTCCGAAATGGATGTACGTCGAATACTGACTTGTATCACTGGTGACCTGGCTGATTTTAAGTCCCCATCTTGTTATTGTCGATTTTAGATAGCACCTCACAATCATCACAAATAACATAGCAAGCACTTCTATCATCCTCTTTCACCACTTCACCAAATCTTTCCCAAACATTACTTTTCTGACCGTCTCTTCTCTTTGTTTTCAACACTCCATTTTGCAGCTTTTCACTTATTGAATTAAACTATGACATTTTCGTTTTTGCCTCTGTGGATTGATGTGTATTTTTTCTGCCCGTTCCCAAAAGCATTGGGCGTGTAGTGTATTTGGCTCATGTACAGTACAGTTAGGCCTTAAAACGAGCGCCTCATGTCCACCAGATACATCATACACTTACTTTGCATTCAGTTGGAAGTCATTCATTGTCAATGGAGCAGTCTGCAACGCTATGTTAGGGGTGCCGCGGTGCTATGTTAGGGGTGCCGTGGTGCGTTCTGTGTACCACGTGTTCAATATTTTCAGCTCATTCGTTGCTTTACCATGCGGTGGTACAAACAGAAGAGCAAACACAGACTCCAACCAGCTAGCTTTTAGCAAGATGAAAAGCAAAGCACATAGGTCAAGTACTGAAAATGCGGGCCAGCAAAACAAACAAAATGCATCTGGTGGACATCAAGCATTAGGCTTACACACTAATGCCAGATAGCCTATATTAATTAAAGGAAAACCTAAATGTAGCCTATAGACATAAATTGCATTAGAATTATACATTTATGGATTTTATAAGGTATTGTTTTCTCTTTATTCAAATCGCCCGCCCGCAACCCACCCGCCCTTCATCCATACAATATTTCATGACCCTAAACCCGCCAGGATATGAGTCAACCCGCGCATCATTAACACGCACACACACTTCACACACACACGCTTATAAAAAAGCACAGACAAACATTACTTAAAGGAAAACTCCATCCAAAAACTATATTTCGGTATTTGTTTCATTAGGCCATTGTTGATATAGGCCCAAAATATTTTGCATGTCAGCGATCAAATTTTCAAGATATATAACTTTCAAAGTACAGAAATACAGTCAGTATGATGCATTTTGCATCATATCTTGAATTTTCCTTTAATCAACCTCACAGAAATGTGTACATGTAATACCTTGTGATGCTTTAGTCTATGATGTTGAATTGTATTTCCTCAGGGTTGTGATAACCAGATGTTGGTAGACATGTTGCTGAGGCTCAAGTCTATTATATATCTACCTGGGGACTTTGTGGTACAGAAGGTGAGTTTGTGTGTGAGTGTGTTTTATTGACTACTTTCTCTATCTGCTGCTGCCGAAGCACTTCCTTGACCATGTCAAACATAATCCTGTCAACGCTGGAGGTGAAATTACGTAGAGGGAGAGAGGGAGAGAGGGAGAGAGGGAGAGAGGGAGAGAGGGAGAGAGGGAGAGAGGGAGATAAAAAAAAGGGGTGATAGAGAGAGACGCAGTCATGGAATTAGCTGTTTCATGTAGTCTATAAAGGAACTATTAAGTACGGTCAGCTCACACTATTTCGTCCGCATAGGGTAATATTGGTAAAGACATGCAGTATACTCAGCTTTTTAAAATCATCTATATGTGTGTATATTTGGTTCCCCATAGGTAGATAATGTTAAAAGAGATGTACAGTGCCTTCAGAAAGTATTCATACCCCTTGATTTATTCCACTATTATTGCACACAGAGTGAATCCATGCAACTTACTATGTGACAATTGTCATAACTCTCCTGTGTCGATCTGAAGGATCGGGTTACAGGGGGGTCCGCTCTACAGCATGCTCTCTCTCATAGAGGGGGAGAGCGGAAAGTAGACTGTTTTATGGACGGTCATAAAATACGCTGTCTCTATGCTCTGTAGTGTTCGAGGTTGGAATCTAAACTATGGAACACAGAGAGACCATTGGCCATCAAAAGATTGAATAATGATGTTTCTATTTTTGAGAATGTGGGAATGGTCCGTGGACACTTAAGGGATAGTCATGTCGAGTGTGTTTCATTTGGTGACCTAATGAAGGACAGGAAACACACATAACTGTATCTCTTAAAGTGTACAGTCCCCACGTTGGAATAGCTACACTTCTACAGGCCACGTAGACCATACAGCTGTAGATTTGGCTACACGGCTGGAAATGGTTCAACTCTGAGACTATTGGTCACTACAGAATTTCCTAGACGTGTATAATTACTAGACTGAATCGAGAAATTACAGTTGAAGTCGGACGTTTACATACACTTAGGTCGGCGTCATTATAACTCGTTTTTCAACCACTCCACACATTTCTTGTTAACAAACTATAGTTTTGGCAAGTCGGTTGGGACAGCTACTTTGTGCATGACACAAGTAATGTTTCCAACAATTGTTTACAGACAGACTATTTCACTTATAATTCACTGTATCACAATTCCAGTGGGTCAGAAGTTTACATACACTAAGTTGACTGTGCCTTGAAACAGCTTGGAACATTTCAGAAAATGATATCATGGCGTTAGAAGCTTCTGATAGGCTAATTGACATCATTTGAGTCAATTGGAGGTGTACCTGTGGATGTATTTCAAGGCCTACCTTCAAACTCAGTGCCTCTTTGATTGACATAATGGGAAAATCTAAAGAAATCAGCCAAGACCTCAGAAAAAAAATTGTAGACCTACCTTCAAGCAATTTCCATGCCTGAAGGTACCACGTTCATCTGTACAAACAATAGTACGCAAGTATAAACACCATGGGACCACGCAGCCGTCATACCGCTCAGGAAGGAGACTCGTTCTGTCTCCTAGAGATGAACATACTTTGGTGCGAAAAGTGCTTATCAATTCCAGAACAACAGCAAAAAAATAATAATAATAAATAAATTCACCCAACTTATTGTGGGAAGCTTGTGGGAGGCTACCCGAAAAGTTTGATCCAAGTTCAACAATTTAAAGGCAATGCTACCAAATACTAATTGACTGTATGTAAACTTCTGACCACTGGGAATGTGATGAAAGAAAGAAATGCTCAAATAAATCATTCTCTCTACTATTATTCTGAGATTTCACATTCTTAAAATAAAGTGGTGACCTACTGACCTAAGACATAGATTTTTTTACTTGGATTAAATGTCAGGAATTGTGAAAAACGGAGTTTAAATGTATTTGACTAAGGTGTATGTAAACTTCAGACTTCAACTGTACGTAAGTCTAGTATGAGAATACTGACTACCGTGGAACTATCTATTCTATGCAACGACCAACGGTAGGCCTGACGTATCCATTATAACAGACCCTATCCAGAGCTGCGGAGAAAGCTACAACCACAAAGAACATTGTGACTTCTGGGGAAGTTAACCAGAGACTCTCTGATGAACTGACTCTCCAGCAGACGGACCGGTGATTCCAACAGCAACGGCATACGGGCGTAAATATATACATTGCAATTATTCTCGAAAAAGCAGCCGTTCATGTGCAAAGGATTATCATTTCAATTAATATAATTATGGACTGTGTATAGTGAATCCATTTTGCCTTGCCTGCTCTTTCTCAGTCCCCACCCCTTTCCTTTGTCTACCAAGCCGTCATATCGGCTTCGTCCGCTAGAGACTTTGTCTTTGTATCATGTAGTAACCCAAATATCTACTGTTTGTTTGTTATGTAATTCTGTTTGATTAGTTAGTTAGTTAGTAAATCAATAATTAAGCCAATTTTTATATCGCTGATTCATGATTTAGGCTAGGGTTCGTGCAGGTCTCCAAGGGTTTGCGACGTTCAGTAATGAGTACTGATGAGGTAATAATAATTAATTAACAGAAGACTGTAATTGATCAGATTTTAAAATATCTTAAGAGTTATATTCTGTAAATTATAACTCTGTAAATCACCATTTTCCATGGTGCCCCACATTCCTAGTTAATTAATGTTTGCATGATTATTTCAATCACGTAATACTTAAACCTAGAGAACTGATTTGATATAAATAAGTCTTCACATTTAATGAATGCCCAGACACGACACAATTTTACTCCTGAACATATTTAGGCTTGTCATAACGAAGGAGTTGAATGCTTACTGACTCAAAACCATTCAGCTTTTCATTTTTTATTCATTTGTTAAAAATTCCACTTTGACATTATGGGGGTATTGCCAGTGACACAAAATCTAAATGTAATCTATTTTAAATTCAGGCTGTAACCCAACAAAATGTGGAAAAAGTCAAGGGGTGTGAATAATCTCTGAAGGCACTGTACATCATGGGGTGTGAATACTTTCTGAAGGCACTGTACATCTATAGCATGACAGTTTTCTGTCTAACTATCTTATCCCGTAGGGAGATATTGGTAAAGAGATGTACATAATCAAGTCTGGAGCAGTACAGGTGGTTGGTGGACCAGATAACTCCATCGTGTTCGTTACACTGAAGGCCGGCTGTGTGTTTGGAGAAATCAGGTACAGAACAGAGCTCTCCTGTGAACATGAAACAATGGGTTGCATCTGAAATGGCACACTATTTCCTACAGTGCACTATTTGACCAGGGCCCATATAATAAGGCTCTGTTAAAAAGTAATCCTCTATGCACTCTAATCAAAAGTAGTGCACTATCGGCCTCCCGGGTGGCGCAGTGGTTAAGGGCACTGTACTGCAAGTTGTGCACTATGTAGGAAATACAGTGCCTTGCGAAAGTATTCGGCCCCCATGAACTTTGCGACCTTTTGCCACATTTCAGGCTTCAAACATAAAGATATAAAACTGTATTTTTTTGTGAAGAATCAACAACAAGTGGGACACAATCATGAAGTGGAACGACATTTATTGGATATTTCAAACTTTTTTAACAAATCAAAAACTGAAAAATTGGGCGTGCAAAATTATTCAGCCCCCTTAAGATAATACTTTGTAGCGCCACCTTTTGCTGCGATTACAGCTGTAAGTCGCTTGGGGTATGTCTCTATCAGTTTTGCACATCGAGAGACTGAAATTTTTTCCCATTCCTCCTTGCAAAACAGCTCGAGTTCAGTGAGGTTGGATGGAGAGCATTTGTGAACAGCAGTTTTCAGTTCTTTCCACAGATTCTCGATTGGATTCAGGTCTGGACTTTGACTTGGCCATTCTAACACCTGGATATGTTTATTTTTGAACCATTCCATTGTAGATTTTGCTTTATGTTTTGGATCATTGTCTTGTTGGAAGACAAATCTCCGTCCCAGTCTCAGGTCTTTTGCAGACTCCACCAGGTTTTCTTCCAGAATGGTCCTGTATTTGGCTCCATCCATCTTCCCATCAATTTTAACCATCTTCCCTGTCCCTGCTGAAGAAAAGCAGGCCCAAACCATGATGCTGCCACCACCATGTTTGACAGTGGGGATGGTGTGTTCAGGGTGATGAGCTGTGTTGCTTTTTTACGCCAAACATAACGTTTTGCATTGTTGCCAAAAAGTTCAATTTTGGTTTCATCTGACCAGAGCACCTTCTTCCACATGTTTGGTGTGTCTCCCAGGTGGCTTGTGGCAAACTTTAAACGACACTTTTTATGGATATCTTTAAGAAATGGCTTTCTTCTTGCCACTCTTCCATAAAGGCCAGATTTGTGCAATATACGACTGATTGTTGTCCTATGGACAGAGTCTCCCACCTCAGCTGTAGATCTCTGCAGTTCATCCAGAGTGATCATGGGCCTCTTGGCTGCATCTCTGATCAGTCTTCTCCTTGTATGAGCTGAAAGTTTAGAGGGACGGCCAGGTCTTGGTAGATTTGCAGTGGTCTGATACTCCTTCCATTTCAATATTGTCGCTTGCACAGTGCTCCTTGGGATGTTTTAAAGCTTGGGAAATCTTTTTGTATCCAAATCCGGCTTTAAACTTCTTCACAACAGTATCTCAGACCTGCCTGGTGTGTTCCTTGTTCTTCATGATGCTCTCTGCGCTTTTAACGGACCTCTGAGACTATCACAGTGCAGGTGCATTTATACGGAGACTTGATTACACACAGGTGATTGTATTTATCATCATTAGTCATTTAGGTCAACATTGGATCATTCCGAGATCCTCACTGAACTTCTGGAGAGAGTTTGCTGCACTGAAAGTAAAGGGGCTGAATAATTTTGCACTCCCAATTTTCAGTTTTTGATTTGTTAAAAAAGTTTGAAATATCCAATAAATGTCGTTCCACTTCATGATTGTGTCCCACTTGTTGTTGATTCTTCACAAAAAAATACAGTTTTATATCTTTATGTTTGAAGCCTGAAATGTGGCAAAAGGTCGTAAAGTTCAAGGGGGCCGAATACTTTCGCAAGGCACTGTAGGCTGCCATTTCGGATGCAGACATGGTGTAGCCTACACCAAGACGCCTTGTTGTGAGTTTATATTATACAATTGGAGTGTTTTTCTTCAACAGTCTGTTGCAATCGTCTAAAGATGGCGGGAACAGGAGGACAGCTAATGTCAAAGCTCACGGCTTTGCTAACCTGTCCGTCCTGGAAAAGAAGGATCTCTTTGAAATTCTGGTCCACTACCCAATGGCTCAGAAGGTTCTGGCCAGGAAAGGAAAGTAAGAGAGGAGATTGGCTGTATTATTGGTACTGCATTGGATTAGTTCCTAGTTTTAATCAAAGATAATTAGTTAGTAGTAGTAGTAGTCTCTTGTAGGGGAAACATTTCAAATGCTAAATAATACTGCTTCCCTGCTAACCTTTATCAATACAAATATGTATTTGGATACTCCATCTATACGGTAATAGCTCATCAAACTCTATTTATAGTTTATTGAGCTATAGATGGACTATTCACATAAAATGTTGTCATGTAATAGAGATATACCTGACTCCTTTTTGACTAATTATTTTCCAAGGAAACTGATGAAGGCTAAGGGTCCAGCTGCTGCTAAGGCTGTTGAAGATAAAAAGAAAGGACTGGCACTGTTCGGACCCAAACCCCCCACTCCTAAAATGCTGCGTATCTTTGGGGGCAACAAAGGCTTTTTGGAGAAACTCAAGGTAAGAAACATCCCTTACTCTCACTTTGACCTGTTGTTAACAACAGGCATGTACCATATATATGTTCAGTTCCAGTTGATAATGTACAAGGCAACTTTATAAATACTGTTTGTGGCTCAAGCTGGTTTGTAATCTACTGTACTGTGTTGTGGTTTTCTTTCTCTTGTAGCATGCCACTCAAAATCATAAAGATTGAGAATATCAAACTGCATCGTTTCTCATATGTATTACTTTTGTGGTGAATTTACAGTGCATTATTGTTCAATCCCCTCTTTACTCACAGCTGAATGAACAGTATGTGAGTGTGTGTGTACAGAACACTATTTTGAGGGATTAGTGTAAGAGGGATACCCTCTACCCTCTCGCATACTATCCTTTAGAATTGTTTAATCTTTCAAAAACTTTATTAAGATGTGCAATAATTAAAGAAAAGACAAAGTGGAAAAAACTAATATTTCTAGAAGTATTTTGATCATTTTTCTTTTCATATCAATTATAAATGATATTTCAGGTTTAGAAACTGTTATTTTTTTGACCAATCACGATTTGTATTTGCCAATACACAACTCATGTAGTTTGTGGTGACAGTTATGGATTTTTTTTTTGTGGTGCCAATCAAAGGATTTATTTTTCTGTGTAACGGGTGAGTAACAGTTTAGCTACGAAACAAGCTACTTAAGTGACATTTAATACGATCTGTCTGCTTTGTAAGATACACATTTACCTAAATAAATAAATTCTCATTTACTAACAACTGCATCAGTTCCATAGTATCATATTCTTCTTCATGAACTATTGTGTGTTGTGTTGAATAGTAGTTGAATGTGAAAGCAAGCCAACCATGGAAATCTCAGTCCAATAATCCCCTTATCCAGGGTGGGACATTGTGAAGTCTTAGCTAGGAAAGGGGCGGGACTTTGTGATGTTTAATTAAGTAAGTGGTCTCCTCTCTGTATCTGTCCCCAGCTTTAACACACAGTAGCCAGTGAAGCTAAGAATAACCCAAATACTATATTCACTTTAACATAGCTGAGTTTAGCCCCTACCTAAGAGTCACAGTGCAATTATTCTGTTGCTACTTTACTATTGTGTATTAAGAAATGTACCCAAATCTGGTGTTAAACCTATTTGAAGTTTGTCGATCAACTCTTGGACTTCTCTGATTGATCAATTAATTTATTTGAATTCATTGTCAATTATCCAAACCTACTGCCAAGATTGCTGCAGCCATGGACAAGAAACAAAATGGCCTCCTATGGTAGAGTTGCTGCTCATTCAACACCTTTGAGTGGAGTACATTTACCAAACAGTCCAACGTCACAGGAAGAGTGTTGGAGATGTGAAGCAGCCATAGGTGGCAGTGATAGCTGCTCTCTGTTGAACCATCCCATAGGAAGAGTGGAGAAGTGTGAAGAGCAGAGGGGGAGTTCCTATGAAGGAATTAATGGAACTGGAGATTAATTACCTGAGGCAGGCTGTCGCTCCGACTGTCAGGCATTCAGGGTTAGACAGTTGGTTAGACAGAGGAGAGAGTCTAAGGATCAGATCTGTTACCCTGGATAGGCTCACCGGGTTCTCTGTTGACCACACTGCCCACTAGCCAAACAACCACCATGTTTGGCAAGCTCAAAGCACTGTTCTCGGTGCCCGAGCCACCTCCGAAGCCGGATGCCACTGCTGCTCCTGCCACGGCTCCTGCCCCCGCACCAGCTCCTGCTCCTGCCCCAGCACCTCCAGCAAAGGTAAGGCATCGCCTCTCTGTCCTAAACACTACAGCGGGATATATCATTGAAAGTGTTTTCCGGCAGGATGAATACTTAGACATAGGGGTAGAAATGTATTCATTTTTAGAGCGGTTTGAATAAACACTGCCTCTATATTATTACCACTGATTATATAGATATTGTGGGACTTTAGTATAATGACTGGCTGTTATTGATGTATGTAACTGTTGTTTAGGATTGTTTCTGAATGTCTTAAACTGTACACAGGATTAAATGGCCCTAAAGATGTAATATAATATGGTTGACATATATACAGTCAACATACGGTTTGACTAATTAACCTTATCCCATGACAAATTGCTCAAAACAATATTGTCTTTATATTTTATAATGCTTGCTGTTTACCAAAAAAGTGGTGGGGCATCCAGTCTGCTGTTTGAATCCCAGATGGCCCCTTTAAAGTGGACAAAATGGCATGTTCTAAATTAATATTAGATTCAACAGTATCTCTCAGTGATTGTGACACTGGGCAGTGACTCATGAGATGGTGAGATGGACTGGACAGCAAACCATGTCAGCTGAGTCAGTCGGATTAGGGAAAGCCTCAGGTTGAAACAGGCTGGACTCTGAAGCATTTAAACCAAGCTATCTCAAATAACTCCTATCAACAGTATAGCATAGCACTTAGGGTTGAGAAGCACTATTAGCCTGGGTTTCAGGCTGAGTAATTGGCCTTTGTAGAGGAGAAGAAGTTGTCAACCAACATGAGATGAGGTGTAACCAAACATCATAATGGCGTTTAGAAGGAATATGTGTGACTCTTGCTCACAATTCAATTATTGATTATTTATCGAGTTAAAGTTCAAATTGTAACATTTCGGCCGTCAGTGGCCGGAGTAATTGGCCTTCTCAGTCTGGAAAGACTCTTATAGAAAGTGTTTGTTATTGAAGAGGAGGAGGGAGTTCATGTATGAAAGACACCGAGAGGATTTTCACTGATTAATTATTGGATCATCCTTTTCTTAGGATATGATTAAGATGTTTGTTAATAAGACAAAAACCATGAATCTATCATAGACCCCAAAGTAAGAAAATGCTCACTTTGGAGTTGACAGATGTACTGTCTACAAGCCATGAGTTTTCATACACTTTATTTCCAACATGGATTCTCCCTCCAAGTGCATCCTGGGCATTGAATGAAGAACCCAAGCCCTCCGAAAAATAATAGTTTGATTTTGTGAGATGGGATACACTTAACTGTTTCCACAGCATCATACTTATGAGTCCTGGCATACCGGACACCCCCGCACACCTCGCAAGGTGGGTGGGCCCACGAGCTCTGGGGGCCCATGCGCCTGTCATCGATGCCTATTTTTTTGTTGTAATAAATCCTCCAAAAAGGAATTCATGAACCTTTTTAATTTCCATATGTACTAGAAAGGTAAGTGCTTCTTTCTTGAGCTTCAAGAATATGACTGGTCAAAAAGCCTTAGGCCTTGAAAAATAAATAATTGAACTGATTGAAAGTAAGGGGATATCATGAACAAATACCTTGGTCAAGGCTACGGCCACAGTGCAATGAGTGGAGCTTACTCAGGTGTTCAAAAGCCTAATGCTTCTTAGGTAGTTCTTTGTGAGTTTTAATTTAGAAAATGATCTCTCCACAGAAGCAACAGTTACAGGGTTGGTTAAAAACTGTTTGATTGCAGTAGCAACATCAGGGAAACTGGGCAGAAGCGAGTGAGGATTCAAATCCCGCAGTTCTTTAATTGAGCCTCTCGCATTCTCATTAATTACAGGCCTCAACATGCTGTGGAAAGAGATTAGCTGTATAGGAGGCACTGGAACAATGTAATGCATAATGTCTCAGGAGGATTTCAGAAGACCAGTATCTAAAGTTGGATTTCATTTCATTTACACTTTTCTGTAGGCTATAAGCCAGACAAAACCTGCTGAGTTCAACAATAAATAGTGGCTAAATTTATCCTAAAGCCAGTGACTTTTTTCCACATCGTCATCGTGTGGTATCGTTTTTATAAAAGGTTTATAAATAGCAGCAACATACTGTATATAGCTATAGATAGTGGCTACAATGCATAATAAAACAATCCATAGTAAGCTCCAAAGTGTTTTGAGGGTGGACTGACTATATTATTTGGCATTGATAGACTGTTTTTACTTTCTATCCAAGCTGGGAGAGAGTGTGAGCAGGGCTCATGTCATGCAGGTTCAGGTAGGCTACAGGATAGTTGTATTTTTTTTAATCAATTGGTCGCTGATTATTATGCTGTCATATTGAAAATAAATTTGACAATCTGCAACGTTTGAATTTCCAACTTTAAATTACTGAACAAGTAATGATGTTATTGTTGCTTCGTGAAATGTTAGGCTTAACATGAGAAAATAACGACCAAATAGTTCTACCAATAAACATTTATCCATTAGCTAAAGCAAAGCTACAGGCTACATGACCTGGCACCACAGAAAGCCTATCATCGATTTGATAGGCAGCCGCAGAGACATGTCAAAAGATCGTTAGTCTAAACTTTGTGAGTGGCTGTTTGGCGGAGGCATTCTATATTTTGTATATTTTACGGAGGGGGTGGGAGACTCTGACCTTGCAGGGGTCCAGAGAAACTGTGTCACTTCGGTGCTAATGGACACCTGTCTTCATGTCTCATTGGACCATATCTAAGAGTAGGAGTGCTGATCTAGGATCAGTTTAGCCTTTTCAGGTAATAATGAATAAAAGGGGAAATCTGATCCTAGATCAGCATTACTCTACATCTGTTGGTGAATATGGGCTATTGTTTTTAGTGAGGTAACAGCGTTGTTTTCCCAGGAAGAGGAGAAGCCTGCAGAGAAAAAAGATGAGGAGAAGAAAGAGGAAGAACCTAAGAAGGAGGAGGCTAAACCAGCAGGTAAGTTTGTTTGTTTTCATCTAGCATTTTCTCTTGCTTCTATATGATATTGAACTTGCTCAGTTTGTGTCATATAATACTCAAACACAAGGGGACAGAATTAAGACTTTTCATTGTTGGCGTTTTGGCTGTGGCATACCCTTTGACACCCAGAAATGTTGCAGCCACAACATTAACGAAGTCTCATTCTACCCTCTTGTCTATGGATTTCCTGGAACTCCAGGAGATGTATGTTAACTGTGATCTCTGCTTTATTTTACCCAACAGTACTATATATAACAATGGGCTGGGTTTCAAGTAAAGAACAAAAACAAAACAGAAGTTGAAGGTTTCTGGCAAAAAAACGTATGTTTGATTTGGGATCCAGTTGAGTTTATTGTTGTGTAACTAACAGAGTATACTGCAAATAAAACATTTTTTGTTGATTACATTATTCCAAAAATACGTTTCCTTACACTGGGAATCTGGCAGACCTCTAAATGTGATTTTTAACAAGGCCCAAACTCCCAAAGTGATTGTGACATGTGAAGCTTTGGCTCCCTGATTCTTCAACATCCTCCCTTTCTCTCAGGCTCTCATTCAAAGATAGTAACTTACTACTACATTTTTCTCCATCATATCATTCAAGTATTTTATTTAGTAACAACTAAATTTGATTCCATTATATAATTAAATTGGTTTGTTTATCATATCATTCCAGTTAACTATTTCAATGCTGAGGTGAAAGATAAGCTAATGTTTGATCTACCTGTGTTGTTGAGACATGAGTGCTGGTTTGGGAAGTAGGACACACATGACAGCCTGCTCCCTAGTCCATCTGTCTGTTCCTATACATCAGCAGCAGAAACAACACATGTCCACTCCCTCGGCACCTTTTCTCTTTCACTAATCCACATCTCAGAGACACACACTGGCACTCAGTGCATTCTAGAACAACAAATGCTTCATTTATGATAGCTTTTTGTGTGTAATGCAGTAAGCAATTCCATTACTTTCAGATGTTGTCATGTTGTTTTTCCCCTAAGTAATATATATTGAGTATACAAAGCATGCTCTTTCCATGACATAGACTGCCCCGGTGAAAGCTACGATCCCATATTGATGTCACTTGTTAAATCCACTTCAATCAGTGTAGATGAAGAGGAGGAGACAGGTTAAAGAAGGATATTTAAGCCAAGACAATTGAGACATGTATTGTGTATGTGTGCCATTCAGAGGGTGAATGGGACAGACAGAATATTTACATTCCTTTGAACGGGGTATGATAGCAGGTGCCAGGCGAACTTGTTTGAGTGTGTCAAGAACTGCAACCCTGCTGGGTTTTTCACGCTCAACAGTTTCCCGTGTGTATCAAGAATGGTCCACCACCCGATAGGACATCCAGCCAACTTGACACAACTTTGGGATGCATTGGAGTCAACATGGGCCAGCATCCCTGTGGAATGCTTCGACACCTTGTAGAGCCCATGCCCCAAAGCATTAAGGCTGTTCTGAGGGTATACTCAGTGTATGGTCTTAAGTTTCATTCTTTACATTCTACACTGATCCACTTGCTCATATTATCTTTTGTACACTACCCATAGATCCTGCCCCAGCTCCAGCCCCAGCTCCAGCCCCAGCTCCTGCCCCTGCCCCAGCCCCTGCCCCGGCCGCTGCCCCAGCACCTGCACCTGCAGAAGGGGACAAACCCGCTGATGGGGCTGAAGGGTAAGAACATGAATAACACCTGGCTGTGAAACTGTCTATGGGCTATTAGTTCATCCAGTACATCCCACAGGAACTGCCAAATAGGGGAAGTAGGACATAACAAAGCTGTTAAAGAGAGAGGGGAGAATATGGGGAGTGAGAGAGAGTTCATACTGGGGCTGTTCATCTACTGAGATAAGATGTGTTAATAATAATCTCATTTTATGCCGTATTCGTGCCGAATACAACATGTGTAAAAAGCTTATACATGTGTTGTCTGTACACAGCACAGTAACATGTAGACTAGTCTCTTCCCACAACTGCAGTGGCTGTGGCTTGTGGGAAGACAATAGTCTACATGTTTACAGTACAAAGGACAACATAAGCAAGATTACAAATAGACTATTAGTGCAGTGTAGGCCTATATTGTGTCTGCAGGCAGCTGCTTAGCGATGGCTTGATGTTTTCCCACCTCACTACAGAATGACTTGCAGCTTGTGACTCCCAAAGTAGCTGAATAAGATTATGGGATTATGGGTATTTGTGACTTAAGGAGGTCAGGGGATGGGTGGCGGTAGTTCACGTGTAAGTTTTATTTGAAAAGGTTTTCTTTGCTTTCTCTCTGTACTGTAGCTAATTTCTGACTTCAAGGAAGTAGGCTAACTTTTACAGTGGAATAGTCGCTGGTCTTGATTGAGAGAACTTCTATTCCATGTATTTGGCTTGTGTAAAGGCTGATTTCACATACAGTGTGTGTGTGACTTGTGCTGAAATCCTATTTCCTTGTTGAGGTACAGCCAAGTAAAAACAGAACGGAAATCCCACCTGCTTCTATTTCTGGCTATACAGAGTAGTAAGCTCCATACCTCTTAATGTGTGTGTGTGTGTGTTTTCTTAAATGCTTCATCTGGTATAGAATTCTTATAAGATGCTAGTGGGAAATATCTTTAAGTACAGTGCAGAGAAACGAGAAACATTCCTGCAGTGGAATTATTTATTTGATTTGATTTGACTGACCGAAGTGCCCTCTAGTGGCCTCATGGGTGGAATGTCAATAATATTTTTCATAATTTCATAATTAATAAACAGTATTTCAAAGAATATGCTGAAAATCAGCTGTTTCTATGTCAAACGGTTTTGTTATTTTTCAGTCTTCTGTGATGTATATAAAAGTGTAATATTGGGATGCAAACTCAACATTGAATACATTACAATTCTATATCTGACATGGTACAACCATGTATGTGATGTGTATACTTTTGTTTCAAAGTAGAATAAATATGATGTGTGAACCTGATTTAGCCCACTGCAGTAAATTAAAAAGGGACAGATAAAATGTGAATACCAGTCCAATACAGCATCTTCTCAGAGCATATTAGGGATATACAGTACAGATGGAAAGTATTCTTAGTTTCCTGGCACACCTGGCAATTACTTTGTAACCAACTAATCACTAGCACCAGGATTACCTCCAGTGCGCCTGGAGAGAGCACGAGAGAGAGAGAAACGGCGATTATATTTGTTCCTAGTACTAAGATGGCAGGTGGGTGGTATGCTGCTGTGCTGAGTATGACTCAATAGGTCCTCATGGACAACACAGACATGGTGGTCCCACTGCGTTTACACAGGCAGCTCAATTCTGATCTTTTGCCAAATTATTGGTGATCTGATTGGTCAAAAGACCAATTAGTTGCAAAAGATCAGAATTGGGCAGACTTTGTAAACACAACCATAATGATTGCGAGGAGTTCTGTGAATGTAGCGAATGCAGCTCTGTACACCTAGGATCAAATCTAGGCCCTATCTAATACCATACTGTCGGGCCGGATTTCCCGACTTAATTTGGCCCAGGGGTGGTTTTATTTGGCCCCCCAAGTTTTCTGTGGGAAACCAGTCAAAAGTTTGGACACACCTACTCCAGGGTCCTTCTTAATTTTTTTTTACTATTTTCTACATTGTAGAATAATAGTGAAGACATCAAAACTATTAAATAAAACATATGGAATCATGTAGTAACCAAAAACATGTTAAACAAATCAAAATATATTTTATATTTGAGATTCTTCAAAGTATCCACCCTTTGTCTTGATGACAGCTCAAAGCAAATCAAATCAAATTTTATTGGTCACATACACGTGGTTAGCAGATGTTAATGCGAGTGTAGCGAAATGCTTGTGCTTCTAGTTCTGACAGTGCAGTAATATCTAACAAGTAATCAAACAAATCCACAACAACTACCCTATACACACAAATGTAAATGAATAAGAATATGTACATATAAATACAGTTGAAGTCAAAAGTTTACATACACTTAGGTTGGAGTCATTAAAACTTGTTTTTAAACCACTCCACAAATGTCTTGCTAACAAACTATAGTTTTGGCAAGTCAGTTAGGACATCTACGTTGTGCATGACACAAGTCATTTTTGTTTACAGACAGATTATTGTTTACAGACAGATTATTTCACTTATAATTCACTGTATCACAATTCCAGTGGGTCAGAAGTTTACATACACTAAGTTGACTGTGCCTTTAAACAGCTTGGGGAAATGATGTCATGGCTATAGAAGCTTCTGATTGGCTAATTAACATAATTTGAGTCAATTGGAGGTGTACCTGTGGATGTATTTCAAGGCCAACCTTCAAACTCAGTGCCTCTTTGCTTAACATCATGGGAAAATCTAAAACAATCAGCCCAAAAATTGTAGACTTCCAAATGACTGGTTCATCCTTGGGAGCAATTTCCAAACGCCTGAAGGTACCACGTTCATCTGTACAAACAATGTATAAACAAAGTATAAACACCATGGGACCACACAGCCATCATACCTTTCAGGAAGGAGACGCGTTCTGTCTCCTAGAGATGAACGTACTTTGGTGCGAAAAGTGCAAATCAATCCCAGAACAACAGCAAAGGACCTTGTGAAGATGCTGGAGGAAACAGGTACAAAAGTATCTCTATATCCACAGTAAAATGAGTCCTATATTTGACATAACCTGAAAGGCCGCTCAGCAAGGAAGAAGCCACTGCTCCAAAACCGTCATAAAAAGCCAGACTACGGTTTGCAACTGCACATGGGGACAAAGATCATACTTTTGGAGAAATGTCCTCTGGTCTGATGAAACAAAAATAGAACTGTTTGGCCGTAATGAGCATCGTTATGTTTGGAGGGAAAAGGGGGAGGCTTGCAAGCCGAGGAACACCATCCCAACCATGAAGCACAGGGGTGGCAGCATCATGTTGTGGGGTTGCTTTGCTGCAGGAGGGACTTGTGCACTCACTTCACAAAATATATGGCATCATGAGGGAGGAAAATGATGTGGATATATTGAAGCAACATCTCAAAACATCAGTCAGGAAGTTAAAACTTGGTTGCAAATGGGTCTTCCAAATGGAAAATGACCCCAAGCATACTTCCAAAGTTGTGGCAAAATGGCTTAAGGACAATAAAGTCATGGTATTGGAGTGGCCATCACAAAGCCCTGACCTCAATCCATATGTGGGCAGAACTGAAAAAGCGTGTCCGAGCAAGGAGGCCTACAAACCTGACTCAGTTACACCAGATCTGTCAGGAGGAACGGGCCAAAATTCACCCAACATTTTGTGGGAAGCTTGTAGAAGGCTACCTGAAATGTTTGACCCAAGTTAAACAATTTAAAGGCAATGCTAACAAATACGAATTGAGTGTATATAAACTTCTGACCCACTGGGAATGTGATGAAAGAAATAAAAGCTGAAATAAATCATTCTCTCTACTGTTATTCTGACATTTCACATTCTTAAAATATAGTGGTGATCCTAACTGACCTAAGACAGGGAATTTTTTGCTAGGATTAAATGTCAGAAATTGTGAAAAACTAGTTTAAATATATTTGGCTAAGGTGTATGTAAACTTCTGACTTCAACTGTATATGGATGATTGATGGCTATTCGGCATAGGCGAGATGCAGTAGATGGTATAGAATACAGTTTATACATATGGGATGAGTAATGTAGGATATGTAGACATTATTAAAGTGGCATTATTTGAAGTGACTAGTGATACCTTTATTAAATCTATTAAAGTGGCCAGATATCTGAGTCTGTATGTTGGCAGCGGCCACTCTATATTAGTGATGGCTGTTTAACTGTCTGATGAAGCTGTTTTCAGTCTCTCAGTACCAGCTTTGATGCACCTGTACTGACCTCGCCTTCTGGATGATAACGGGGTGAACAGGCAGTAGCTGATTGTTGTAGCTGGTTGTTGTCCTTGATGATCATTTTGGCCTTCCTGTGACATCGGGTGCTGTAGGTGTCCTGGAGGGAAGGTGTTTGCCCCGGGGATGCGTTGTGCATTAACCTCTGGAGAGCCTTGCGGGTCTGGGCAGAGCAGTTGCCATACCAGACGGTGATACAGCCCAACATCTGTAAAATTTGTGAGGGTTTTAGGTGACAAGACACATTTCTTCAGCCTCTTAAGGGGCACTGTTGCGCCTTCCTCACCACGCTGTCTGTGTGGGTGGACCATTTCAGTTTGTCCGTGATGTGTACGCCGAGGAACTTAGAACTTTCCATCTTCTCCACTACTGTCCCGTCGGTGTGGATGGGGGGACCTCATGAAGGTCTCTTAACCAGCTTCAAGAGGTAGTCACCTGGAATGCATTTCAATTAACAGGTGTACCTTGTTCATAGTTAATTTGTGTAATTTCTTTCCTTCTTAATGCGTCTGAGCCAATCAATTATGTTGTGGCTAGGAATGGGTGATATACAGAGGATAGCCCTATTTGGTAAAAGTACAAGTCAATATTATGGCAAGAACAGCTGAAATAAGCAAAGAGAAATGACAGTCCATCATTACTTTAAAACATGAAGGTCAGTAAATCAGGAAAATGTCAAGAACTTTTAGAGTTTCTTCAAGTGCAGTCAAAAGAACCATCAAGCGCTATGATGAAACTTGCTCTCATGAGGACCGCCACAGGAAAGAAAGACCCAGAGTTACCTCTGCTGCAGAAGATAAGTTCATTAGTGTTACCTGCACGTCAGATTGCAGCCCAAATAAATGCTCCACAGAGTTCAAGTAACATCTCAACATAAACACATCTCAACATAAACTGTTCAGAGGATACTGTGTGAATCAGGCCTTCATGATCAAATTTCTGCAAAGAAACCAGAACGAAAGGACGAGATGAAGAGAATTGTGTGGGCCAAGAAACACGAGCAAGGGACATTAGACTGGTGGAAATCTGTCCTTTGGCCTGATGATTCCAAATTTTAGATTTTTGGTTCCAACCACCGTGTCTTTGTGAGTATTGCTTCTTTTATTTTATTTTATTTTTTTGGGGGGGGTGAATAGTTATGCATGCTCAAATTTTCAGTTTTATTGTCTTATTTCTTGTTTGTTTCACACCCCAAAAATATTTTGCCTCTTCAAAGTGGTAGGCATGTTGTGTAAATCAAATGACACAAACTCCCCAAAATCCATTTTAATTCCAGGTTGTAAGGCAACAAAATAGGACAAATGCCAAGGGGTGAATACTTTCGCAAGCCACTGTATATATACACTACCGTTCAAATGTTTGGGGTCACTTAGAAATGTCAGTGACTCCGGGATGCTGGCCTTCTGGGCAGAGTTGCAAAGAAAAGGTCATATCTGACTGGCCAATAAAAAGAAAAGATTAAGATGGGCAAAAGGACAGACACTGGACAGAGGAATCCCGGGGGCGTCTCTTCACTGTTGACGTTGAAACTTGTGTTTTTGCGGGTACTATTTAATGAAGTTGCCAGTTGAGGACTTGTGAGGCGTCTATTTCTCAAACTAGACACTAATGTACTTGTCCTCTTGCTCAGTTTGGCACCGGGGCCTCCCACTCCTCTTTCTATTCTGTTTAGGGCCAGTTTGTGCTGTTCTGTGAAGGGAGTTGTACACAGTGTTGCCCTTACATGCAATATCTATTTAAGGAACATGTCATAACATTCATCCTCCTTTTATTTGAACACAAACCATGTTCTTCTTCTGATTATTTGAATTAATTAGAACCCTGTTAAACAATTTGTCCTCTTGTCTCTTGATGCAGTGAAGAGCAGCCCCCTCCTCCACCTCCGCCGGTTGTGTACAGCAGGTATGCAGATGACACACTCCGGGAAGTTGTCAAACGGCTAAGAGAACGGACAAATATCTACAAAGAGAAAGCCATTGACCCCTATGCTACCACACCTGAAATCAGCCCCCCTATCAGTAAGTGGACCTACTGTAAACAGATGATGTTGTGTCAATCAGTCAGTCAGTCAATCATTCAATCACTTTAGTTTTTGATTAGTTAGTTGTCTACTAAGTAACAGTATATGTATCATACTGTATGTATAATATATTATACTTCAATACATATCGACCATGTTAAAACTGAGAAGGCCTGATATTCTCAATGATGAAGCCCAAATGTTAGACTATATAATTATAAACTCTTCTGCTATTCCATACCACTCATATCATTCATAATGGTTTCTGCCTGTTTTCTACAGCCCCGGTCTTGAGGAAACCAGACTACCTGAGGAAGAAGGAGGCAGAGAGGATAAAAGCAGAGGAGGATGCAATAAAAAAAGCAGAAGCAGACGCGATAAAGGCAGTAGAGATGGCAAAGAAAAAGGAGGAAAAAGCGAAGGCAGATGCGGAGAAGAAGGAGGCAGAGCGGCTAAAGAAACAGGAGGAGGAGCAGGCAGCAAGAGATGCATCCATTTGTCCCATGATCAGCTTTTCCTTCATTGACACTATGCTCCAACCAGTTGAAGACGCCATGGACTCAGTGCTTGGTAACACCATAGATCCATTCACAGGTAGTGCTCAGTTACATACTAAAATACACCTACACACTACACTACAGCTACACACTAGGTAGGCAGCTAGCGGTGAAGAGTGCTGGGCCAGTAACCGAAAGGTTGCTGGTTTGAATCTTCGAGCCGACTAGGTGAAAAATCTTTCGATATGCCTTTGATCAAGGCACTTATCCCTAATTGCTCTGGATAAGTGCATTTGCTAAATGACAAAAAATGAACAGCTTCATAATACAGTTACAGTGCATTCACAAGGTATTCAGACCCCTTGACTTTTTACACATTTTGTTACGTTACAGCCTTATTCTAAAATGGATCAAATAGTTTTTGTTCCCCTCAATCTTCACACAATACCCCATAATGACAAAGAAAAAAAAGTAATTTATTTATTTTTGCTAATTTATAAAAAATGTAAATATCACATTTACATAATACACCTGTATTTGGGGAGTTGTCCTATTCTTCTCTGTAGATCCTCTCAAGCTCTGTCAGGCTGGATTTGGAGCGTTGCTGCACAGCTATTTTCAGGTCTCTCTAGAGATGCTAGATCAGGTTCTGGCTGGGCCACTCAAGGACACTCTGAGACTTGTCCCGAAGCCACTCCTGCGTGGTCTTGGCTGTGTGCTTAGGGTCAATGTCCTGTTGGAAGGTGTACCATCATCCCGGTCTGAGGTTTTGAGAGCTCTGGAGCAAGTTTTATCAAGGATCTCTCTGTACATTGTTATGTTCATCTTTCCCTCGATCCTGACTAGTCTCCCAGTCCCTGCTGCTGAAAAACATCCCCATAGCATAATGCTGCCACCACCATGCTTCACCGTAGGGATGGTGCCTGGTTTCCTCCAGACATGACACTTGGCATTCACGCCAAAGAGTTTAATCTTGTTTCTCATGGTCTGAGAGTCCTTTAGGTGCCTTTTGGCAAACTCCAAGCGGATGCTCATCTGCCTTTTAACTTCTTATGGCTGTAGAGGCAGTATTGAGTAGCTTGGATGAAAGGTGTCCAGAGGTGCCCAGAGTAAATGGCCTGCTCCTCATTCCCAGTTGCTAATATATGCATATTATTATTAGTATTGGATAGAAAACACTCTGAAGTTTCTAAAACTGTTTGAATGATGTCTGTGAGTATAACAGAACTCATATGGCAGGCAAAAACCTGAGAAGAAATCCAAACAGGAAGTGAGAAATCTGAGGTTGGTCAATTTTCAACCCAGGCCCTACTGAATTCACAGTGGGATATGTATGACGTTGCACTTCCTAGGGCTTCCACTAGATGTCAACCATCTTTAGAAACTTGAATGAGGCTTCTACTGTGTTGTGGGCCTGAATAAGAGCTGAATGAGTCAGGTTACTGGCAGAGCCATTTCCTGGTCATGCACATTCCACATGATATCGACCTGCGTTCCATTGCTCCTCTACAAACAAAGGAATTCTCCATTTGGAACTATAAGATTTATGATAAAATCATCCTGAAGATTGATTCTATACTTAGTTTGAAATGTTTCTAAGACCTGTAATATAACTTTTTAAAGTTTTTGTCCGAAGTTATGGGGGACATGCACAAGCGTTTGGATTTGTATACCTAAGCCCTAACAAAAGTAGCTACTTGGACATAATGGTCATTATTGAACAAATCAAGCATTTATTGTGGAACTGTGATTCCTGGGAGTGCATTCTGATGAAGATCATCAAAGGTAAGGGAATATTTATAGTGTAATTTCTGATTTCTGTTGACTCCAACATGGCGGAAAATTGTATTTGTTTTCTGAGCGCCGTAAAGTTTTTTTGAAATCTGACACTGCGGTTGCATTAAGGAGAGGTATATCTATATTTCCATGTCTAACACTTGAATTTATCAACATTTATAATGAGTATTTCTGTAATGATGTGGCTCTCTGCAATATCACCGGATGTTTTTGGAACTAGTGAACGTAAAGCGCCAATGTAAACTCAGGTTTTTTTATATAAATATGAACTTCATCAAACAAAACATACATGTATTGTGTAACATGAAGTCCTATGAGTGTCATCTGATGAAGATCATCAAAGGTTAGTGATTAATTTTAACTCTATTTGTGCTTTTTGTGACTCCTCTCTTTGGCTGGAAAAATGGCTGTGTTTTTCTGTGGCTTGGTGGTGACCTAACATAATCGTTTGTGGTGCTTTTGCTGTAAAGCCTATTTGAAATCGGACATTGTGGTGGGATTAACAACAAGATTATCTTTAAAACAGTATAAGATACATGTATGTTTGAGGAATTTTAATTATGAGATTTCTGTTGTTTTGAGTTTGGCGCTCTGCACTTTCACTGGCTGTTGTCATATCGATCCCGTTAACGGGATTGCAGCCATAAATTAATGAGGAGTGGCTTCCGTCTGGCAACCCTACCATGAAGGCCTGATTGGTGGAGTGCTGCAGAGATGGTTGTCTTTCTGAAACGTTCTCCCAAGCTCTGTCAGAGTGACCATCGGGTTCTTGGTCACCTCCCTGACAAAGGCCCTTCTTCATCGATTGCTCCGTTTGGCCGGGAGCCAGCTCTAGGAAGAGTCTCGGTGGTTCCAAACTTCTTCCCTTTAAGAATGAGAGAGGGCACTGTGTTCTTGGGGACCTTCAATGCTGCAGAAATGTTTTGGTACCCTTCCCCAGATCTGTGCCTCGATCTTGTTCTGGAGCTCTACGGACAATTCCTTCAACCTCATGGCTTGATTTTTGCTCTGACATGCACTGTCAACTGTGGGACCTTATATAGACAGGTGTGTGCCTTTCCAAATCATGTCCAATCAAGTGAATTTACCACAGGTGGACTCCAATCAAGTTGTAGGAAAATCTCAAGGATGATCAGTGGCAAAGGGTCTCGTAGCAAAGGGTCTGAATACTTATGTAAATAAGGTATTTCAGTTTATTTTATTCTATATATTTGCAAACATTTCGAAAAACCTGTTCGCTTTGTCATTATGGGGTATTGTGTGTAGATTAATGAGGAAAACAATTAATTTAATCAATTTTAGAACAAGGCTGTAACGTAACAACATTTGAAAAAAGTGATGGGGTCAGAATACTTTACGAATGCACTGTAGAGTTCATATGTTAGCATCACCTTTTCACCATTGCAGATTCAGATGTAACATTTGCAGTTTCACATGGGAAAAACATTTACATGTGAAAGCCTTTCAGATGTGAAAATCAAACTTTGACATGTGGAATTGCATTTTCACATGCAAAAACTTTCAATGTGGAAATCAAACTCTCCCTTTGTTGAAATTTTGCATCCCCATGGAGTCACATTTATTTCACGAGATGATGTTTTCCCATGTGTAGTTTCATGTTTTCACATGTTGATTTCACATGTTATCATGGAAATGAATGTGTTTTTTTCTGTAAGGTTAGCTACACACTACACTACAGCTGCACACTACACTACAGCTGCACACTACACTACAGCTACACACTACACTACAGCTACACACTACAATACAGCTGTAGACTACACTACAGTTACACACTACACTACAGCTACACTACAGCTATACACTACACTAAGGGTTGGGTAGGTTACTTTCTATATGTAATCTGTTACAGTAAAATTGTAATCAGTAATGTAGCTTTTGGATTGCCCCAAAAAAATTCGGTCTCTCGATGTGCAAAACTGATAGAGACATACCCCAAGCGACTTACAGCTGTAATCGCAGCAAAAGGTGGCGCTACAATGTATTAACTTAAGGGGGCTGAATAATTTTGCACGCCCAATTTTTCAGTTTTTGATTTGTTAAATAAGTTTGAAATATCCAATAAATGTCGTTCCACTTCATGATTGTGTCCCACTTGTTGATTCCTCACAAAAAAATACAGTTTTATATCTTTATGTTTGAAGCCTGAAATGTGGCAAAAGGTTGCAAAGTTCAAGGGGGCCGAATACTTTCGCAAGGCACTGTACATTTAGACACTCCACTACAGTTAAATACTACAGTTACACACTTCACAACAGCTACACACTGCACTACAGTTACACACTACAGCCACACACTTCACTACAGCTACACACTGCACTACAGCGACACACTACACTACAGATACACACTGCACAACAGCTGCACACTACAGTTACACACTAAACTACAGTTACAAACTAAACGACAGCTACACACTACAGCTACATACTACATACTAACTCTACAGCTGTACACTACAGTTACACACTACAGCTGCACACTACACTGCAGCGACACACTAAACTATAGCTACACACTACAGCTAAAGTTACACACTACAGTTAGACACTCCACTACAGTTAAATACTACAGTTACACACTTCATAACAGCTACACACTGCACTACAGTTACATACTACAGCCACACACTTCACTACAGCTACACACTACACTACATATACACACTGCACAACAGCTGCACATTACAGCTACACACTACACTACAGTTAGACACTACAGTTACACACTAAACTACAGTTACAAACTAAATGACAGCTACACACTACAGCTACATACTACACAACTCTACAGCTACACACTACACTACAGCTACACACTACAGTTACACACATCACTACAGCTACACACTGCACTACAGCTACACACTGCACTACAGTTACACGACACTACAGTTACACGCTGTAGTTAAAGTTACACACTACAGTTACTCACTACACTACAGTTACACACAACAGTCGTGGCCAAAAGTTTTGAGAATGACACAAATAATAATTTTCACAGTCTGCTGCCTCAGTTTGTATGATGGCAATTTGCATATACTCCAGAATGTTATGAAGAGTGATCAGATTAATGGCAAAGTCCCTCATTGCCATGCAAATTAACTGAATCCCCCAAAAACATTTCCACTGCATTTCAGCCCTGCCACAAAAGGACCAGCTGACATCATGTCAGTGATTCTCTCGTTAACACAGGTGTGAGTGTTGACGAGGACAAGGCTGGAGATCACGCTGTCATGCTGATTGAGTTCGAATAACAGACTGGAAGCTTCAAAAGGAGGGTGGTGCTTGGAATCATTGTTCTTCCTCTGTCAGCCCTGGTTACCTGAAAGGAAACACGTGCCGTCATCATTGCTTTGCACAAAAAGGGCTTCACAGGCAAAGATGTAGCTTCCAATAAGATTGCACCTAAATCAACCATTTATCAGATCATCAAGAACTTCAAGGAGAGGGGTTCAATTGTTGTGAAGAAGGCTTCATGGCACCCAAGAAAGTCCAGAAAGCGCCAGGACCGTCTCCTAAAGTTGATTCAGCTGCGGGCACGGGGGACAACGAGTACAGATCTTGCTCAGGTATGGCAGCAGGCAGGTGTGAGTGCATTTGCATGCACTGTGAGGCGAAGACTTTTGGAGGATAGCCTGGTGTCAAGCAGGGCAGCAAAGAAGCCACTTCTCTCCTGGAAAAACATCAGGGACAAACTGATATTCTGCAAAAGGTACAGGGATTGGACTGCTGAGGACTGGGGTATTTTCTCTGATGAATCCCGTTTCCGATTGTTTGGGGCATCCGGAGAAGACAATGTGAGCGCTACCATCAGTCCTGTGTCATGCCAACAGTAAAGCATCCTGAGACCATTCATGTGTGGGGTTGCTTCTCAGCCAAGGGAGTGGGCTCACTCACAATTTTGCCTAAGAACACAGCCATGAATAAAGAATGGTACCAACACATCCTCTGAGAGCAACTTCTCCCAACCATCCAGGAACAGTTTGATGACTAACAATGCCTTTTCCAGCATGATGGAGCAACTTGCCATAAAGCAAAAGTGATAACTAAGAGGCTCAGGGAAGGGCCTCCCGGGTGGCGCAGTGGTTAAGGGCGCTGTACTGCAGCGCCAGCTGTGCCATCAGAGTCCCTGGGTTTGCGCCCAGGCTCTGTTGTAACCAGCCACGACCGGGAGGTCCGTGGGGCGACGCACAATTGGCCTAGCGTTGTCCGGGTTAGGGAGGGCTTGGTCGGTAGGGATGTCCTTGTCTCATCGCGCACCAGCGACCCCTGTGGCGGGCCGGGTGCAGTGCGCGCTAACCAAGGTTGCCAGGTGCACGGTGTTTCCTCCGACACATTGGTGCGGCTGGCTTCCGGGTTGGATGTGCGCTGTGTTAAGAAGCAGTACGGCTGGTTAGGTTGTGTATCGGAGGACGCATGACTTTCAACCTTCGTCTCTCCCGAGCCCGCACGGGAGTTGTAGCGATGAGACAAGATAGTAGCTACTACAACAATTGGATACCATGAAATTGGGGAGAAAAAGGGGGTAAAATAAAAAAAATATATATATTTTTTTAAAGAGGCTCAGGGAACTAAACATCGATATTTTGGGTCCATGGCCAGGAAACTCCCCAGACCTTAATCCCATTGAGAACTTGTGGTCAATCCACAAGAGGCGGGTGAACAAACAAAAACCCACAATTTCTGACAAACTCCAAGCATTGATTATGCAAGAATGGGCGGCCATCAGTCAGGATGTGGCCCAGAAGTTAATTGAAAGCATGCCAGGGCGGTTTGCGAGGTCTTGAAAAAGAAGGGCCAACACTGCAAATATTGACTCTTCACATCAACTTCATGTAATTGTCAATAAAAGGCTTTGACACTCATGAAATGCTTGTAATTATACTTCAGTATTCCATAGTAACAAATGACAAAAATATATCTAAAGACACTGAAGCAGCAAACTTTGTGGAAATTAATATTTGTGTCATTCTCAAAACTTTTGGCTACGACTGTACAGTTACTCACTTCACTACAGTCACACACTACAGCTACACACTGCACTACAGTTACACACTACAGCTACAAACTACACAACAGCTACACACTACAGTTACATACTTCACGACAGCTACACACTACACAACTCTACAGCTGTACACTACACTACATCTACACACAACACTACAGCAGTACACTACAGTTACGCACTACAGCTGCACACTACACAACAGCTACACACCACACTACAGTTACACACTACAGCTAAAGTTACACACTACAGTTGCACACTGCACTAAAGCTACACATTACACTACAGCTACACACTACAGCTACACACAACACAACAGCTGCACACTACAACTGCACACTACACAACAGCTACACACTACACTACAGCTACACACTACACTGCACTACAGCTACACTATACTACAGCTACCCACTACACTTCACCGCAGCTACACACTTCACCGCAGCTACACACTACAGCTACACACTGCACTACAGTTACACTACAGCGACACATTACACCTACACGCTACACTAAAGTTGCACACTACAGTTACACTACACTGCAGTTACACACTACAGTGTCACTTCACTGCAGTTACACACTACAGCTACACACTATACACTACACTAGCTATACACTACAGCTACACGTTACAGCTACAAAACACTGCAGCTGTGCACTGCGGCTACACACTAAAGCTGCACAATGCACTACAGCTACACACTAAACTACAGCTACACACTAAACTACAGCTACACACTACACTACAGCAACACACTGCACTACAGTTACACACTACACTACAGCTACACACAACACTACAGTAGTACACTACAGCTGCACATTATGCTACAGCTACACACTACACTACAGCTACACACTACACTACAGGAGGAGGTATGGACTACACAGTGCATTTCGGCTTCTTTAACATTTGTTCATTCATTTTCTTTCTCTGTATCTGTTTTTCTCTCTCCTTCTCTAGATCGCAAGTATATTGCTTGGATAACACTTGTAAGTTTGGCATTCAACTACAACGCTTGGTTTACACCGGTTCGTTTGGTCTTTCCCATCCACACTCCAGTCTCCGTTCCTTTCTGGATATTTGCTGACATTCTTGCAGACAGTGTCAATGTCATAGATATCGTCCTCTGGCAACCCCGACTGCAGTTTGTGAAAGGAGGAGACATTATTGTAAGTCATTCTAAATATCACTAGAGAGATGAAGGTCTTGATATTGCGTGTGTGTGTGTGTGTGTGTGTGTGTGAGAGAGAGAGAGTGGAGGCCGCTGAGGAGAGAACGGCTCATAATAATGGCTGGAATGCAGTACGATGGAATGGTATCAAACTCATGAAAACCATGTTTTTTTTATACCATTCAATTTATTCCATTCCAGCCATTATTATGAGCCATTCTCCAATCAGCAGCATCCGCTGGTGTGTTTGTGTCTGTTTCTGCATCTGTGTTCATACACACAAGTTTGAGTATGTGCAAGTGCGCATGCATATGCTTTTTATGTACTTCTAACATATATTATATTATTAGGCAACAATTCCACCGTAATGTAGAGAAACATGCAGGTAGATAAGACTTCATGTTATATTTCAGAAAGACCGGACTGTGACGAAGCTACATTATCGAGAGATTTCGAGGTTTAACGTGAGCTCTTATTTCATCATTTCTCACTTTCACCTTGTTGATGGTGTTCACTCTGCGTATATTATACTATGCAGAGATACACAGTGCAACATTGTTCATTCCACTTCGAGGCATGATTCAAGTAACATATCACACGTTGATGTAGAAATATCCAGACCATGTACTGTACTGTAGATATGTTGTACTTGTTTCAAGTTGAGTGTATTATTTCCAACTAACATTATATTTTCTTTCTGTTGGGGCAGTTGGATATGATCAGCATCATCCCATTAGAACTGCTCGGTATCCCGTTTGGATTCTCTGCTTTATACAGACTCAACCGTCTACTGAGGGTAGAGACTGCAGTTATCTTTATCACCAAACATGATATGTTTCATTCTTCATCTTTTATTATTTTATTAAATTGCTATATATTACATTAGACTAGAGGGTGACATTAGATAGTGTTTGGGGAACAACGTGCATGCACATCTATGAAGCTTTGACGTATGCTGACTCAGTTTAAAAATATAATGATGGATCTCTGATGCAATTTGTTTCCTTTTGTTCTCTCATGACATTTACTTAACAATGTTTTTCTGGCTTTTGTTCCACAGATAGACATGTTTTTCGAGTTCAGCGATCGGCTTGAGAGTATCATGGCCAAGGCTTACATCTGGAGGTATTCTCATCAAACAGACAGTCACATCCAAAATTACTGGCACTCTTAGTAAAGAATACTGTATAAAATATTTTATTAATATACTGAGGTATATTGTATGCAAAAAAAGGGAAATATATATTTTATTCTAATACAATTGCTCAGGGGAAAATATAAGATGGGTGTCAAAATTATTGAAACTTTGCAAGGATAACGGCACTTAGCTTTTTCCTATAATGTTTTATGATATTGAAGAACACACTGGGTGTAACGGCTTTCGTCTGGTGAAGGAGAGTCGGACCAAAATGCAGCGTGGTATCTTTGATACATGTTTAATGACGAAGAAAAACTAACAATACAAAAACAACAAACGGACCGTGAAAAGCCTATACAGCCTATCTGGTGAACAACAAACACAGAGACAGGAACCATCACCCACGAAATACTCAAAGAATATGGCTGCCTAAATATGGTTCCCAATCAGAGACAACGATACACACCTGCCTCTGATTGAGAACCACTCCAGACAACCATAGACTTTGCTAGATAACCCCACTAAGCCACACACCCAACACCCCACAAAATCCCAAGACAAAACACACCACAATAAAGCCATGTCACACCCTGGCCAGACCAAATAAATGAATACAAACACAATATATTACGACCAGGGCGTGACACTGGGAGGGATTTTAGATCATTCCTCCATACAGAATCTTTCCAGAACCTTGATTTCCTTTGTCTGCGCTAATGGACTGCCCTCTTCAATTCAAATCACAGGTTTTCAATGGGGTTCAAGTCCGGAGACCGAGATGGCCTTTGCAAAATGTTGATTTTGTGGTCAATTAATCATTTTGTATATTTTGATGTGTGGTTGGAGTCATTGTCTTGCTGGAAGATCCACTTGTGGCCAAGTTTCAGCCTCCTGGCAGAGACAACCATGTTGTTTTGGCTAAAATGTCCTCGTACTTGGTCGAGTTCATGATGCTGTTGACCTTAACAAGGGCCCCAGGACCAGTAGAAGGAAAGCAGCCCCATAACATAAATGATCCACCACCATGTTTACAGTAAGTATGAGGTTATTTTCTGCATATGCATCCTTCTATTGAGGCCAAACCCACCACTGGTGTGCGTCGTCTGACCACAGCACCCAGTTCCAATCTAAGTGCCAATGGTGTTTAACAAACTTCAGCCGTTTATATTTGTTGGTTGCTCTCAGTAAAGGCTTTTTCATGGCAACCCCTATTGGTATGGAGGTGGCGTCTAATTGTAGATTTGGACCCAAGACGCATTCTGTAAGTTCTGTAATTCTCCAACTCCTTTCCTTGGACTTTCTTTGCCTCCTGAACCATTTGTCTCACTGTGAGTGGGGAGAAGATACACTTGGGTCAAGTTTACCATTGTTCCAGTGGTATTAAACTTCTTAATTGTTGCCCTAATAGTGTAAGTGGTATATTTAGTTTTCAGTCGTTTTTTTTGTATCCTTTTGCCTGATTATTGAAAGTCAACAACTAGTTGTCTCTTTTCATTTGTGAGTTCTTTGCCCATGGTGATGACATACACATTAACTCGTTTTTATACTCCAGTGAAACAGGAAGCCATGAAAGTCCACAATACAGTTCCTTAAATTGAGATGAACAAAAAAAAGAACGTTAATGCAGATTACATTTTGTTTGATTTTATGTGGAAGAATCGTTAGGGGTGCCAATCCTTTTTTTGTTTCTGACCAACTTTTTACTGTTTTATCATTTTATTTTTTAGAGAGATTATCTTTGTATGCATTTATTTAATTGTTTTTGTACCTGCAAGGTTGCAGGTACAAAAACAATTTTGTGCCATTGTTTTTGTACCTGCAACCTCTCTCTGAAAAATAAAATGACAAAACTGAGTAAAAAGTTGGTCACAAACAAAAAAAGATTGGCACCCCTAATGATTGTCCCCATTGTCCCCATGCTTCCCACCCAGCCTACCTGATTTCGGGGACACAGTGAACAGTCCGGAGTTGCGGTCAATTTCATCATAAACTGTTTAGTTGGTTGTAAATACAGTCTGTGAACAAACTTAAAATGTATAAATTGTTGGTTCGGATTACAGGATGCCAAAGTCATATTTTTCCACATTCTGTTCCAGTTAAAGGGTGGTTCAGATTGAGTTAGATCTGTGGCTAGCTCAGAATATGAGCTTTCCAAAAGTTGTTTATATATTATAGAGATCAGTCCTTTCAGGAGCACAGATAATTTATTTATAAATCCCATCTTTGGAGATTCCTCGTAGTTGCGTTTCCAAGGGACTCCATAGGCCAATATAGCTGACCTAACTTGTAAATATATACTGATCAAAAATAAAGTGATGAGCCTATGTTTCATGAGCTGAAATAAAATATCCCAGAAATGTTCCATACACACAAAAAGCTTATTTCTCAAAAATGTTGTGTACACATTTGTTTACATCACTGTTAGTGAGCATTTCTCCTTTGCCAAGATAATCCATCCACCTGACAGGTGTGGCATATCAAGAAGCTGACTAAACAGCATGATGATTACACAGGTGCACCTTCTGCTGGGGACAGTAAAATGACACTAAAATGTGCAGTTTTGTAAAACACAATGCCACAGATGTCTAAAATAGGAGGGAGCATGCAATTGGCATGCTGACTGCAGGAGTGTCCACCAGAGCGGTTGCCGGAGAATTGAATATTAATTTCCATAAGCCTCCTCCAACGTTGTTTTAGAGATTTTGGCAGTACGTCAAACTGGCCTCACAACTGCAGACCACTTGTAACCATGCCAGCCCAGGACTTCCACATCCGGCAGCTTCACCTGCGGGATCATCTGAGACCAGCTGCACGGACAGCTAATGAAACTGAGTAGTATTTCTGTATGTAACAAAGCGCTTTTGTGGCGAAAAACTCATTGTGATTGGCTGGGCCTGGTTTCCCAGTGGGTGGGCCTGGGTCTCAAGTGGCAGGCCTATATAAAAAGGAGTTACCCAGTAATGTGTATGTATCTTTCAAATCTTGGAATGTTCTCAAACCATCACTGTCCATGATATTGGTAAGGGTATGGACTCCACATTTGGAACGATGGGGGGGAATGCAAAAGACCGCCCTCCAGATTGCAAGCCAATATTGGAGTATGGGCATGCCATTTTGATTTCCAGTTACATTGCTTTGAAATGTGGCACCAAATGGAAATTGTGTGAGCAGTAATAGGACCAAAGTGTAGTTTACACTCTTAAGTGATATATCAGTGAAGACCACCTGTTCCAGGGCAATAGGAAACACCAGGGGGCAGAATAATCATTTCTAAACCAATTCAGGATGGGGTAAAATGCTAGCGCCTGGAAATACATTTTAAAGTTTGGTACGGATATTCCTCCTCCTTGACATCTTTATCAAGGGTGCGAATGATTTCAGATACAACTTTTTTTTCAAATCTATAAAATGGAAGTGTCTGCTATGTGGCATAGTCTAGTTAGATGTGTGATGAATGACGGTAATAAATTATGAAAATGATGATACAGGATGAATGGAGGATGCTAGAATACTGTAGCTTTAGCAGAGTCGCAACAGAAAACCGTTATCTAAGACTTCTTCTTCCCTGCGTTTATTCAGAGTTGGTCGCACTACTGGCTACTTGCTGTACATGCTCCATCTCAATGCCTGTTTCTACTATGTGGCGTCAGTGTACCTTGGCATCGGCACCTCCAAATGGGTCTATGATGGAGATGGAACCGCGTACGTATTTTATTGTGTAGAGTATATAGGGTTTCAGATCTGCCAGGTTTTCCAGAAATCCTGGTAAGAGGACTCCAGCTGTCCTGCTTATTCTCTCCTGATTTTGGGAATATTCTAACTGGGACTTCTGGTAAAACCTGGGGATTTTGAGGAAATTAACAGAATTTTGCATCCCGAGGAGTAAAATGTTCTATACTTCCAATATAGTCTCTTGTCTCCGAGACTTCTGTTATAGTTTCTCAATATGTAGTTTTCCCTAAACCAGTGTCTCCATTGCCTTCACTGTGGATTAGGGGTTTGAGTAACCGTCTTCCTTCCCACAGGTACCTGCGTTGTTATTACTTCGCTGTTCGTAGTCTGATCAACATCGGGGGTCTTCCTGAGCCTGGCACTGTGTTTGAGATCTGTTTCCAGATGACCAACTTCTTTACTGGTGTCTTTGTGTTCTCCAGTTTGATTGGACAGGTACAGTATCACTATTCTAAAGACATGCAGAATACAATCCAGGCAAGAGGCAGCAATCCTCTTGTAACAATTATGATTGTGGTAAATTCCATTTCAATTCAGGAAGTCAACTGACATTGCAAATCTAATTTCTAATTTCTTTTAAATGAGGAAATGGACTAAAATGTAATTCTGGAATTGACTAGATTGAAATGGAATTGACCCCAACACTGGTTTGTTGTGTGGTCCTGGATTGAAAGTATTTGATTTGTTTCTTCTGGTACAGATGAGAGATGTCATCGGGGCTGCCACGCAGGGCCAGACATATTTCCGGGCCTCCATGGACGGCTGTGTGGAATACATGAACACTTTCACCATCCCCGACTTGGTGCAGAACAGAGTACGCACCTGGTACAACTACACCTGGGACGCCCAGGGAATGCTGGGTAAGCAATAAATAATAGTGGGGAATAAATTCATCTTGACTCCATGCTGTCATAATTGTGCTGTAAATAATGTTAAAATGCCATTTTATGGCAAATCATCAATTAACATGGTGTACATTTGCTCTGTAGTAATGTCTTGAAAAAATGTTTCTTCCTCTTACATCTCTCCATGCTCTCTCTCCAGACGAGTCTGTACTGCTGGAGCAGATGCCTCTTGTAATGAGAACAGCCATTGGTGTGGATGTAAACTTTGCCACCTTCGATAAAATTGCTCTTTTTCAGGTAAATATAGGTGGAAGTTAACATGTCATTATGCCAACCGCCAACTAACAGCCCACCTGCATCACCCTCTGAACGTTGGCTAAATGTTATCTGACTGTTTTCTCAATGTCTCTATTCCCAAGGGCTGTGATAAGCAGATGTTGGTGGACATGTTGCTGAGGCTCAAGTCTATTATATATCTACCTGGGGACTTTGTGGTGAAGAAGGTGAGTGTATGGGATTGTCACTGTTGCATAATATACTCAATATGTATTTTCTTCATACACTTTATAGACTTGGAGGTTGGTGGCATGTTAATTGGGGAGGATGGGCTCATGGTAATGGCTGGAGCGGAATAGGTGGAATAGGTGGAACAATGAAACTGAAGAATAAATAAAAACAAACAGAAGATGCCATCCAATACATACTGAATAATATATAAAGTATAAAAAGTTGTATTGTTAACAAGATATTAGTTAATCAGGTCTTCCTGGTTTGTGAATATCCATTTGTCCCTGTTACTTTCAAATACAGGTTTTTGGAGTCTTAAAGCATATGTCAAGCTTTCATTATTAAAGATTTCTTGGATTATACTTTGCCATTCTTAACATTTTGGGCTTCTACTTTATACCAGTTCCTGGTAATGGCTTTTCTAATTGTAGCAAGGATCACTTTTATCGGGTATCTGTCACTGCCCATCACATTCTCTGGAACATTACCAAGGTTCATTACAGTTCTAGGCACTTCATATACTAGGACATCTTTTAACACCGAACACACATAATCCCAAAACAATGACATCTTCTGACATTCCCCAAAACAATGGGGGTGGTTAGCATCCACATGGTCCCACAGCCGCCAGCATAGCTGTTGTATGCCTAGCTGTTGACTTTTCATTCCAGGAGTGATTTTTTTTAAAAGCCAATATTTTTTTCCAACACAACTCTCTCCATGTTCTTGAGTTTGTAGAAGTACATTGAGTACTCCATCTATTGTCCCAGTCTTCCTCTGAGATGTCTATATTCAGTTCCTTTTCCCAATTTTACTTTAATATAAAGAGTTGAGGCTATCTGGCCATGACAAAGAGATTATTAAAGAGATTATCTTGGACATTGCCTGATTTATATGCATTTCAAATCACATGGTTAGTCATATTTGGTTTGGTATTGAAGAATACATTTCTTTCTTCTTAGTCCCTTAACTGTAAGTATCTGAAGAAATCTTGGTTTTCCATGCTATATTTCTCCTTTTAAATTCTGAAAACCTAAGAATTCTCCATCTTCTACAATGTTACAAAGTTCTATAATGCCTCTCTCAGGCCATTCCTTATATTTTTTAAATCATAGATACCTGGTTTAAATTTTGGATCAAAACGCAAACCATTTCAACATTCCTGTTAATGTCCCAAATGTGTCTTTATCCCCAACTACAGACTGGATTGGGCGACCTTGAACGGCAGCCTCAATATCTTTCCATATAGCACTGTATTGTGTCACACCAACTCACTATTGGCCTAAATTGTGCAGCTAAGTAATATTCCCTAAGATTAGGTAGTGCCATCCCCTTTGTCTTTAGGGAGCTGAAGTCTAATATCTAATCCTTGGTTACCTCCAAATGTACTGTGATATTAATTGTTTCAGGGGGACCGCAACTGATAGAGACTGGAATAGGTAAAGCAATCTGGGGAAAATATTAATTTAACTGTCTCTATTATAGAGCTGAAATCTAAATGAAGTAGGGACCATCTTTCTACTGTATATTTTTAGGAATATTTAGGATAAATTGGTTTATAATTTGTTATATACACTGAGTGTGCAAAACATTATGAACACGTGCTCCTTTTATTACATAGACTAACCAGGTGAAAGCTATGATCCCTTATTGTCACTTGTTCAATCCATTTCAATAAGTGTAGATGAAGGGTAGGAGGGATTGATAAGCCTTGAGAGAATTGAGACATTGTGTATGCGTGCCATTCAGAGGGTGAATGGGCAAGACAAAATATTCAAATTCCTTTGAACAGGGTATGGTGGTTGTGCCAGGCAAACCCATTTGTGTCAAGAACTGCAACGTTGCAGGGTTTTTCACACTCAACAGTTCCCAGTGTGTATAAACAATAGTCCAAAACCAAAGGACATCCAGCCAACTTGAATATTAGCTGTTTACTTTGCAAGCTCATCAGCAATTGGGCAACAATTACTCGCATAGGTCTACTGATATTTTGGTATGTAACAATTGCTTGGAATTGATAATTTACTTATGAAGCTTGCATTTGGATTATAAAAAAATGAATTACACAACATGACCAAAAGTATGTGGACACCTGCTCGTCGAACATCTCATTACAAAATTAATATGGGGTTGGTCCCCCCTTTGTTGCTATAACTGCCTCCACTCTTCTGGGATGGTTGTCCACTAGATGTTGGAACATTGCTGCGGGGACTTGCTTCCATTCAGCCACTAGAGCATTAGTGAGGTCAGGCACAGATGTTGGGCGATTAGGCAGTCAGCGCTCCAATTCATCCCAAAGGTGTTCGATGGGGTTGAGGTCAAGGCGCTGTGCATGCCAGTTAAGTTCTTCCACACCGACCTCGACAATCCATTTCTGTATGGACCTCACTTTGTGCATAGGGGCATTGTCATGATGAAACAGGAAAGGGCCTTCCCCAAACTGTTGCCACAAAGTTGGAGCACAAAATTGTCCAGAATGTCATTGTAAGCTGTAGTGTTAAATATCCCCCATGCCAGAACCATGAAAAATAGCCCCAGGCTATTATTCCTCTTCCACCAAACTTTACAGTTGGCATTATGCATTTGTTTTCCTGGCATCTGCCAAACACAGATTAGTCAGTCAGACTGCCAGATGGTGAAGTGTGATTCATCACCCCAGAGACCACGTTTCCACTGCTCCAGTCATATGGTGGCACGCTTTACACCACTCCAGTCTATGCTTGGCATTGCGCATGCTGATCTTAGGCTTGTGTACGGCTGCTCGGCCATGGAAACCAATTTCATGAAGCTCCTGACAAACAGTTCATGTGCTGACGTTGCTTCCAGAGGCAGTTTAGAACTTGGTGGTGAATGTTGCAACAGATTTTTACGCGCTATGAGTTTGAGTGGCCTACCACTTTAAGGCTGAGACATTGTTGCTCCCAGACTTTCCACTTCACAATAACAGCACTTCCAGTTTACCGGGGCAGCTCTAGCAGGGCAGAAATTTGACAAACTGACTTGTTGGAAAGGTGGCATCCTATGACAGTGCCACACTGAAAGTCACTGAGCTCTTCAGTAAGGCCATTCTACTTCCAATATTTGTCTATGGAGACTGCATGGCTTTGTGTTCGATTTTATGCAACGGGTGTGGCTGAAATAGCTCAATCCACTAATTTGAATGGGTGTCCACATACTTTTGTATATATAGTGTATGACTGTGGCGAAGACGTACCATAGGCGCGGCTCTTAACTTGCGCTCTCCAAACTACCGCCAGTGGGGAGTGCTTTTTTTCTCTTGTTGAAATGCTTGCTCTCACACATTTAAAATGCATAGGCCGGCCCCATGTGGTAAATCTATATTCCATCTCATACTACAATAACTGCTGGCGTTTCATCATTCCATTACTGTTACTTTGGATTTTGATCCCCCCTATGTTCAGGGACACATTATTCCATTTCTGTTAGTCACATGTATGTGGAACTTGTTCAGTTTGTCTCAGTTGTGAATCTTATGTTCATACAAATATTTACACAAGTTTGCTGAAAATAAACGTAGTTGACAGTGAGAGGACGCTTCTTTTTTTGGTGAGTTTACATTTTCCAATCTGTGTTCTGTTTGATCGTTTTTTCTGTAGGGTGACATTGGTAAAGAGATGTACATCATAAAGGGTGGAGAGGTGCAGGTGGTTGGTGGACCAGATAACTCCATTGTGTTTGTGACGCTGAAGGCCGGCTGTGTGTTTGGAGAAATCAGGTATTATCATATCATTACACTACAATATTCCAATTTAATAATGTTAACCTCCAGTAGAAGAGCTTCCCACTGGGCAAAAACTGGTTGAATCAAAGTTAGTTTCCAAGTCATTTCAACCCAAAGAATCTGTGATTGACCTTGAATCAACATGGAAAACTGATTCTATTTTTTTTAAAGTCAATGTAAGGGAATATTTTTTTCTTTTTTCGGCAAATTCACATTAGTTGACAATACAAACAAATGTAAATCAAAATCAGATGTTGAACTGTTGTCTGTGCCCAGTGGGTTACTATTACAGATGAATTTCTAAGTGTGAGTGTTGGTCGAGGATCTTCAGAGCTCTGAATCGGTGCTCTTCCTCAGTCTGCTACAGTCTGCCAAAGATGGCGGGAACAGAAGGACTGCTAACGTAAAAGCTCATGGCTTTGTCAACCTTTTTGTCCTGGATAAGAAAGACCTCGTTGACATCTTGGTCCACTACCCAAATTCCCAGAGAGTGCTGGCCAAGAAAGGAAGGTAAGTTCTTTGCGTGAGCTAGCTAATGTATGAGACCTATACTAAGAATGTGCAAAGTTAGACTTACCAGAATTAAATCAAGTTCTGTGTGTTTTTAATCAACTGCTCTGCAAGATTGTGATCATTGTGTCTCTGAGATTGTTGACTGTTGTGAGTCTGCTCTGAAAGGAAACTGATGAAGGCGAAGGGTCCAGCTGGTGCTAAGGGTGAGGTTGACAAGACGAAAGGAATGGCGCTGTTTGGACCCAAACCCCCCACTCCTAAAATGGCACGCATCTTTGGAGGCTTTGGCAAAGGAGGCTTCTTGGAGAAACTCAAGGTACAGTTCAGCTACAGCTCCCTTTACATTATTATTACGCACTACGACAGAGCACCCACATTACACATGGCATAGCACCCACTGACAAGCTATAGCTCGACATTGCAGCATGCCCATGTTGTCGACCAGACTGTGTTCAATATTGAGGGCATGCACCAAGTTGAGCACTGTTACCGGGATACAGTGCTGTTTAAAAGTATTAGCCCCCTTTCTAATTTTGCATATTTTTGATATTGAATGTTCAGATCTTCAACTAAAACATAACATTAGATAAAGGGAACCTGAGTGAACAAATAACACTTATTTCATAAACAAAGTTATGCAACACTCAATTCCCCTGTGTGAAAAAAGTAACTCTTACACTCACTGACTGGTTGGGCCACCTTTACCGGCAATGACTCCAACCAAACGCTTCTTGTAGTTGTTGATCAGTCTCTCACGTTGTTGTGGAGGAATTCTGACACACTCTTCCATGTAGAATTGCTTTAATTCAGCACCATGTGGGTTTAAGCATGAACTGCTCGTTTCAAGTCCTGCCACAACATCTCGATTGGGATTAGGTCTGGATTTAGACTAGGCCATTCCAAAACATCAAATTTGTTGCTTTTTAACCAGCTTTTTTCCCCATGTAGACTTTTGTTTTACGGCCTGACATTCTCCGATATAGAAGGAACCATGAATTCTGCTCTGTTAGGCAAGTCATCCAGGTCCTGAGGCAACGAAGCATCCCCAAACCATCACACAACACCAGCATGCCTGACCGTTGGTATAAAAGGTTCTTACTGTGGAATGCAGTGTTTGGTTTTCGCCAGGCATAATGGGACCAATCCGTCTGTGAGCTGAAGCGCAGCTGGGTCATGTAGCAAGACAATGATCCAAAACACACAATCAATCTGCATGAAAATGTCTAAAAACCAACAAATTTGAAGTTTTGGAATGGCCTAGTCAAAGTCCAAACCTAATCCCAATTGAGAGGTTGTGACAGGACTTGAAAACCACATGTCGCTGTGGTTCTGCATGCAAGATTGGGCCAAAATTCTTCCACAGTGATGTAAGAAACTAATCAACAACTACAGGAAGCATTTGGTTGCAGTGATTGCAGCTAAAGGTGGCAATTACTTTTTCCACACAGGGGAATTGGGTGATGCCTAACTTTGTTAATAAAATAAGTATCCATTTTCTTGTTATTTGTAAACTCTGGTTCCCTTTAATATTAGGTTTTGGTTGAAGATCTGATAACATCCAGTATAAAGAAAATCAGAAAGGGGACAAATACCTTTTCACGGCACTGTAGATGCGATCTGGCTTAGGTGATCAACTCTTAGATCTCATACAGTATTTGATTTATAAGGATGAAGGCTACCTACAGTAGAAATATCTATGACTATGAGGTTGATGTTCTCTTTCTTTCCAGGCTGCACAAGCAAAGGAGCAGCAGGGGAAGTAAAAGAGTAGAGGGTGAGACATCTGATCCTTTACTTGGATTCGCCATCTTTGTTTATATTCTTCTACAGCACTGGAGTGTATTCATTATTACACACCGCAGCAAAAACGTTTAGCAATGTGTTAGAAATATTTGTTTCGATTGATCTCAGAACCAAATTTTGCGTGCGTTGTTGACAATTTATTATGCTTTGATTAGTCAGTGAGTTCTGATCTCTGTGCTGTTAGCCAATATGATGGAGAATACCAGCATGTTAAACTTTGTACACTGTAAATAGTACTTTTCATAAAACTATTAAAATGTTTACTACAACTACAGTGTCTTATCTTTTTAATTTCAGTTAACGAGCCCAATTGCGATCTTTTTTCCAATCACATCAGATATTTTTTTGAGCTGATCTGATTGGTCAAAAGACCAATTAATGAAATTAAGAATTGAGCTGCCTTTGTAAACGCAACCTTAGAATCCTATGGAATCAATGTAACATTAAAAAAACAAGTTGAAGAAGCAAACTTTTTTTTCCACCGAAGAAAGATGAGACACACATTGTGGTAGATAAACGACGTTTACTTGTGATCATCATACAATATTAGAAATATGCTCGATTCCTTTGGGGGAAAAACAGCTCGTGCTCTTATGCACGACACAACTAATTAGAACAGTAAAAAGTACTTTTTTTGTCAAACCCATGGTATTTGGTCTGATATACCACTGCTTTAAGCTAATCAGCATTCAGGGCTCGAACCACCCAGAATATAATATGGGACATTGACATAACTTGGAAGAGCAGAAAGAACCATTTGATTGTGTTACTTACTATACTGTAGTAGTATCTATAATATAAGGCCCTCAATTTTTAGGAACCCATAAACAAATTATGAATGACAATATAACTAATACAGTTGAAGTTGAAACTCCAGTTTAAACCTGATCAATTATCAGTGGGGAAGGAGAAGTTAAAGTAAATTGTTTATCAATATTAACACAAAATGTATACTAAAGCTGACATTTTACATAATGAATATGGTCATAATTGAATTGAATTATTTATGCTCAAATGGAATAGGAACTCTGCAAGCTAGTCCATAAAGTGTCTCTGCAAGCATAATTGGCACAAGAGGAAGAAAAACGAGCGCTCTATAGCGACTCAATACACAAACATCAAGAAATCAGCATTATTCTGGAGTGGAACGATTAATACACTATGAATGTCATTCACTCAAAAGCTGCATTATATCCAATATCCAATTTGCTAAGCTGTCAGCTGTCAGTTTAAAAACCATCACTTAAAAAGAAGCATGAATTTAGCCTGTTAGAATAAACAAAATTTACCTCAAAATTAATTTGAGGACTGGATAATTACTGTAGATATCAAGCTGTGAGTACCATTATAATTAATCTATACTGAGCATTAAACTTAGTAAAAATATACAAATGTGCCAAACTATTTAAAAAAACATCTGATGAAGCAAGGTTTATAGTGAAATAGGGTGGCAGATAGCCTAGCGGTTAAGAGCGTTGGGCCAGTAACTAAGGTTACTGGTTCGAATCCCAAGCTGACTAAGTGAAAAATATGTTGTTGAGCAAGACACTTAACCATAATTGCTCCTGTAAGTTGCTCTGGATAAGTGTCTACTAAAAAAGGCAAAACAGTATAAAATAGGAGCAACTAAGAAGCATTAGGCTACTTAAAAATATATATATACATTGCCTAGTGAGTCTACACAACCCCTCCACAGTTGTCACATTTTACATCTTTAAAAGGGATTTCATTAGATGTTTTTTTCCATACTGATCTAAACAGCCTGTTCCACATTTTCAAATTGAATGAAGTAAAGAAAATTGTCAAAATGAATTTCAAAAAATGTACGTCTTTTATACCCCCAGAGTTAATACTTGGTGGAAGCATCTTCGGCAGCAATTAAAGTAGTGATGGGGCAGTCATTGATAGTTACATGTCATAATATTATAGCGATACTTTGACAAGTATTGATTTGTAAAAAAATTATAAAAATATTTTGGCTCGTCGGCTGTACCTGCGCCAAAACGCCAGTATTTTTCATCCTATAGCTTGTTCTCCATCTTTTTAAATACTAAGCCAACACTTTCCTTTCCATGACTGATAAAAAAAAAGAATTATCATGCGTTCAGCAGACATATAGTGAGCAATATGTTTGGAACAGCAACTCGCAATATATCGTAGGAAGAAATACAATTTAATCCCTTTTTAGATTTAGTTTTAAGGCAGCAAAATGTGACAACTGTGCAAGGGATGTGTAGACTTTCACTAGACACTGTGCATATGGGTATATGTACACATGCTTCTGGGACTGGCCTACTGATGGAGATTGGGAACAAGCCAGACTGGACCAATGTGTTGTTGGTTGCTGTAAGTACATGTGCAGTGTTTGGAAGAATTTCCTCCTAAAAAACTTCCATCCTGCTCAATTCAACCTGACACATGCTAGTAAGTGATGGCTAGAGCTTTGTATACCTGTCATGATCCCTTTGACACAATGATAAATAGCAGAGAGTGCTTATGGTAGCTACTGAGATGAGCGACTGTCTACTCGTCTTCGATCAGGTGGGGATGGGTTGGCACTGGGGTTGGTTCCTCTCCTGGGCACTAGGAGGTGAGGGTGGGCATGTCTGCGGTAGCTGGCGGTGTAGGGACGGGGGCAGGGGGAGTGTCAGTGTTGGGAGGACTCAGCTTGTTCATGTTGAAGTAGGTGACCACCTGACCAGGGACTTCAGCCAACACAGACTGGGCCAGAGCTTCTTTAGGAGACTGGAGATGGAAAGAAAAGAGGGGGGAATGGAGAAAGTAAAGAGACAATTAAGGAAAATGCAGAGAGAGGCAAAAAACATTTGAGAAAATGAGTATCTATTTGTGACAACTGATCATATAGGGCAGGCATTTTCACAATGATTAAATACCAGGCTGACAATACAGGCGTGAGCAGAACAATGCATTGAATAGGACTACTTTCATTCAAGTCCCTTGTACTTTTATTTTCATACAAAATAACCAATGATAACAATAGGGCTGGGTGAGCCCTGCAAGCAGCCATGCTCTACGATTATTCTAAGCTAGCTAGTAGCTAGGACAGGCGTACCATGGAAGCATGCACACAGGCAGGGGTTGGGTTGAAGAAGCCAATGGGGAGTAGCTGAAGCATTTGGGGGATGTATCCCTACATTTCTACGAAGTACTGGGCTGAGGCTGGGACTCATAGGGCTGAGGCTGATGGGGCTGAGGGCTGGGATTCAGGGTCATGGGGAGGCTTCAGTTTGTGTATACTGAAGTAGGACACCACTTGTCCAGGCAACTCTGCCAGTACGCTTTGAGCAAGAGCTTCCCTGGGTGCCTGAAACAAGATGAGAAGGTACAGTAACAATGCTGGGTGGGAGAGGCTCTAAGGGTTGGGGGGGGGATCGTTGAAGTGATGCAGATTTCAGCAATTGAGGATCCATGATGATTGGAAAGAAGATGTTTTTGATAATTTGAGGTGGTTAAACCTATGCTGGGTGGCCTTAAAGCAGGCAGTTAGTCAGTACACAGGAGACAGACTACACCCACAGACCTAGAATGAGCAGAACAGGATTCACACTCAAGTCAATGATGCCATAATTGTGGATATTTTTCTATGGTATCAACACCTCAGTCATCCTATAAACAACGTTGTAGAAACATATGGATACCATCATCCAAGCCTTTCCAGAGAGCAGAGCAGCTTTAAGCAGCATGACGATCTACTCACGTTCTGGAACTGTCTGAAGGGGACAAACTGGACTATGTCCCGTGCAGCAGTCTCTCCCGTTGGCGCTCTGAGCCGCCCGTCGTCACCGTCCAGGAACTCCATGGCGGTGAAGTCGGCCCCGCCCACACCGATGATGATAATGGACATGGGCAGACGGGAGGCATTAACGATGGCGGAGCGTGTCTGGTCCAGATCCGTGATCACACCGTCCGTTATGATCAGGAGGACAAAGTATTGCTTGGAAGAGGAGGGAGGAGAAGAGGATGAATTAGGCTATTTGAGGTTGGAATCAACAATACATGTTGTTTGAAGTACAGTAGACCAACATAGCCACTGTAGTAGGACAAAGCTGTGTGCTGGAAAACCTTAACAGTACAGACAGAGGCAGTACAGTATGTAGCATACTGTAGCTACTCACAGAGGCAGTTTTCTGCTGGGTAGCCTGCATAGCGAAGCGGGCTACATGGTTGATGATGGGAGAGAAGTTAGTGGGACCGTAGAGCTTCACCTGGGGAAGACACACTCTGTAGGCCTCCACTACACCCTCGATACCTGTAGACGCACACACAAACTGTGAAAAACTCCCAAACCCTATATTACCATATTATAACTGTTTCCTTCAAAAACTGTCTGCACACATACCTGCACAGAATGGATTTGCAGGGTTGAAATTGAGAGGGAACTCATGAGAAACCTGTAAAACACAATACATCCAAAACAATTTAATGATAATTTGATAGAAATAATACTTGTAGACCAAATGAAATGTTCAGCTTATAAAGGCTCCATAAAGCACCACCATAAGTGTTAATCTATAACTGTGTCATGCATTATAAAAGGTTTAAAAAATGTGGCACAACCCACTGTCAAATATGACAAACCTATGCTTTATAAAAGGTGGCATAAGCACCACTTAAAGGCCTTATATATACAGTTGAAGTCAGTTAGTTAACATACACCATACAACAAGTTAACATACATTTTAAACTCAGTTTTTCACAATTCCTGACATTTAATCCTAGTAATAATTCCCTGTCTTAGGTCAGTTAGGATAACCACTTTATTTTAAGATGGTGAAATGTCAGAATAATAGTAGAGAATGATTTATTTCAGCTTTTATTAATTTCATCACATTCCCAGTGGGTCAGAAGTATACATACAGTCAATTAGTATTTGTTAGCATTGCCTTTAAATTGTTTAACTTGGGTCAAACACTTTGGGTAGCCTTCTACAAGCTTCCCATAATAAGGTCAGGTGAGTTTTGGCCCATTCCTCCTAACCGAGCTGGTGTAGGCCTCCTTGCTCGCACACGCCTTTTCAGTTCTGCTCACATATTTTCTATAGGATTGAGGTCAGGGCTTTGTGATGGCCGTTCCAACACCTTGACTTTGTCTTTAAGCCATTTTCCCACAAATTGGAAGTATGCTTGTGGTCATTGTCCATTTGGAAGACACATTCGCGACCAAGCTTTAACTTCCTGACTGATGTCTTGAGATGTTGCTTCAGTATATCCACATCATTTTCCTGCCTCATGATGCCATCTACAGTGACGCAAAAAAGTATTGAGTCAGCCACCAATTGTGCAAGTTCTCCCACTTAAAAAGATGAGGCCTGTAATTTTCACAGGTACACTTCAACTATGACAGACAAAATGAGAAATAAAATCCAGAAAATCACATTGTAGGATTTTTAATGAATTTATTTGCAAATTATGGTGGAAAATAAGTATTTGGTCACCTACAAACAAGCAAGATTTCTGGCTCTCACAGACCTGTAACTTCTTCTTTAAGAGGCTCCTCTGTACTCCACTTGTTACCTGTATTAATGGCACCTGTTTGAACTTGTTATCAGTATAAAAAAGACACCTGTCCACAACCTCAGAGTCACACTCCAAACTCCACTATGGCCAAGACCAAAGAGCTGTCAAAGGACACCAGAAACAAAATTGTAGACCTGCACCAGGCTGGGAAGACTGAATCTGCAATAGGTAAGCAGCTTGGTTTGAAGAAATCAACTGTGGGAGCAATTATTAGGAAATGGAAGACATACAAGACCACTGATAATCTCCCTCGATCTGGGGCTCCAAGCAAAATCTCACCCCGTGGGGACAAAATGATCACAAGAACGGTGTTTGTACAGATGAACGTGGTACCTTCAGGCATTTGGAAATTGATCCCAAGGATGAACCAGACTTGTGGAGGTCTACAATTTATTTTCTAAGGTATTGGCTGATGTCTTTTGATTTTCCCATGATGTCAAGCAAAGACGCACTGAGTTTGAAGGTAGGCCTTTAAATACATCCACAGGAACTCCTCCAATTGACTCAAACGATGTCAATTAGCCTATCAGAAGCTTCTAAAGCCATGACATAATTTTCTGGAATTTTCCAAGCTATTTCAAGGAAGTCAACTTAGTGTAGTGTATGTAAACTTCTGACCAACTGGAATTGTAATACAGTGAATTATAAGTGAAATAATCTGTCTCTAAACAATTGTTGGAAAATTACTTGTGTCATGCACAAAGTAGCTGTCCTAACAGACTTGCCAAAACTGTAGTTCGTTAACAAGAAATTTGTGGAGTGGTTGAAAAACAAGTTTTAATGACTCCAACCTAAGTATGTAAACTTCTGACTTCAACTGTATGTGATTCGGCCACCATTGGAAATGGGTGGAGTAAAAGGCCAGCAACACTCCGTATTATTCAGAGCCCCATGAAATCTCACCATATATGCATTCTACAGACCATTCCCTAAAATACCTATACTGCTGCACCGAAAATGGTTCTTGCTCTAAGCAAATATGTATTCCATATACAGTGATTCACATTGTGTGCATTTACTTGACCATGGAACAGGTTTTAAAAGCCAGATTGAATTCAAATGTCACTTTAACAATGATTCATATTTGTTCATATTTATTTGTAGACATATATCATGAATGGTGGGGACATTTATTTAGAACATTTCTAAAAATCCATGATCAGGCAGTACTTTTTTAGTGTTGCTGACGAGACGCTGATCGGGTGATGAGTTTGCAAAACAAATGCCACTGGACAGCGAAAAACAAGTTAAGCTTTATTTTTTACATTTAAATTAGTTTGTACTGAGGTAGTTAAGTGTTGAGTTAAATTACATACTGTAGCTAGCTCAGTCGTTGTTTCAAATAATGTCGGTGACATCACAGCAGCTAGATTAAATTTAGCGAGCTAGCAGTCTCAGATAAATACAAATCCACTTGATAGAGCCATGTCACATCATGAGATTTGTAAATGAAAGAACATAATAATATGAATTTAATGGAGTTTCCCAATCTTCCCCTTATACAGATGCTGTGACAAAGGCATTTCCTAACAGACCTGTTAACTTTCTCTGTTACTTTAAGGTAGGAACTAACATGCAGTACCTCCAGCAGGAAGAGTGGCAAGAACCATTTGTCCGCCAGCTCAGGGACAAGCTACACTATTCACAGCCCCGTGTAATATTACATGTAATTGCATTGCTGAACTTTTTGAAACTTAATGTATTTGTATTGTTTCAAAAATGTACAAATAAAATGTATGGCTTAAACATGTCTAATGATTATTGTTTCAGCTGTTAGTGATAATTCCCTAAGTGTTAATACATTTGTGTTTAAATCATTAAGCCTTTATGTATGTGTTATGAATGACCATAGGTGTCTGACCTTAATAGTTAATGATTTGTTTCAGGAAACTAGGCGTATGTCGCACATCACTACTAAACAGGAACATGGAACTTTCATGTGCCTTAATAACAAATGTGTATGCCATCTGTAAATAGAAATACAATTGTTATAATACAAGCCTAGTTGGTTTAGCCAAAGAAAGAGTCAGGAACCTTCCCAATAGCCATTATTGGCTGGACATGATGAGTTCAGATTGGTCTGCCATGTGGCACACTTCTCTGTAACATGAGCTGCTCAGGTAATCCTTTCTGGCTTTTATGAAAGAAGAACTGCAAAAGTGTTGCTAATGCTCTCCACTTTCTGGAAGACAGAGTTTTGAAATCAGTGGAATGCCCAGTGGAAGCGCAGAGTATGATAGCTAAGGAGATGGAAAAAATTCTGGCGTTTGATTGCAAATATGCGGAGGGAGTCGAAATGAGAACACACAGAAGGCTGTTGTATAAAACACGTGTCTCTGGACTATATCTTCAAACTAAGGGCAACCATGGCATCTGTGACAGAGAGGGAGAAGCATTCATCCATGTATACTGGTAAGAGTCTCACTAGCAACATTTTCTGATATAAGTTTCTAATTTTGTCAAAGTCATTTTCATCGCAAGGTAAAGCATACTGTTAGCTAGCTAGCTAACATTAAACCTAATTGGTTCGCTTTAGCTACCTGCAGATTCATGCATGGTAGTAACGTTATGAGTTGGGATTAAACAAAAGACTCCATTATGCAAGTAACCATTTCACTGTACTGTTTACACCTTCTGTATCCTGTGCAAAATAAAGTTTGATTTTATTGGATATAGTGTGTGTTTACCAGAGACGGTAATGTGAAGAACAACATGACCTGCACCAAAGAATTAGGATATAACGTTAGGCAAACGAGACAGTGTCCAAGTTCAAAAATTATCCAATAGAATGCCCTGCTTTTATTTCATCGCACTCACAACTATAAGCTATTAACGGTAATTAGCTCGCCATTAACTTGTAAATAATTATCTTATTGTGAGTTTATTTTCTGTAATAATGAATACAAATTAGCTAAAGTTAAGACATTGTAAGCTATGATATGGTCATTATTTGAATTGGCTAGCCAGCGAACTTAACGTTAGCTAGCTAACAAGCAAGAAACAATCCAAAACATTGGTTATAAAGTTGCATGGTTTGCTAGATTGACATATACTAAATACATTTTTAAACAGATGGATTTGTTGTTAAAATAACTACGCTATTTTGGACTAACAGGCTGCTGATGTCATGCAGCCTGTCGTTTTTTGTGTTTATACTTTTTCATAATGACAATAGAATGTTCATGATGTCACTGTGACAACTGTCGATAGACGTAGTATAAACCAGCCTTTAGTCTTTAAATCTTTGGTTGCTTAGTACCGTACTCACTCTGTTGCACATGGCCTCACATGTGAATCCTTAAAGAGATAGGTGGGTCTAAAGCTTAAGAGGGTCATGATACAAGAAATGTATGTATGTGTTATATAATTACCAAATGGATCTGACTTTAAATTAAGTATAGTGTCATGCGAAAGTCTTTATGGATGTCTTATGAATGACCGAAGGTGTCTCACTTCAAACAGTACACTACATAGTGTCATTAAATAGGTTATTAACATTCTGCTGATTTATGAAGGTTCTCATGATCCACAAGTTACTGTAGGGAAAAGCTTGTGTGTGTGTGTGTGTGCATGTGTCAGAACCAAGATGATTTGGAGTAGTCCAACCTGAGACTAACGCACCAAGTATTCCTCTTCTGTTCCCATGTTGGAGTCCATGCCTCGATTACAACCTGTTACAATGGTGCCAACATTTTGTGGCTCATCTTTCAGCAAGGGGAAGTGGCTGAATGTGTCAAAGACTTGACTGGGCACAGCACAGCGCGGTATGGCTTGTTGTTGTTGTGTGTGTGTTCGTTTACTGAGGAACATGTAACTTGGTTCCAGAAAAAATACATTTTCAATTTCTTTAAGTCAGGGGCTTTCTTCAAGATAAGAGTTTCTTGGCGTAACGTCCTCCCCAGACTATTGCACACACAACACATATAAGCCTGGGACATCAACCATTCAAAGTTGGCCTTAGTGGGAGTGACCATAGAATTCTAAGGGAGTGACCTTACTGAGTAAAGTATTTGTCATTGTCACTATTTAACGCAGTCAAAAAGTCATAATTATTGCTAATCCCTGCCCATCCATCTTCTTAAAATGTGATTTTAAACCTAACCCTAACTAATGAAGGCCAAGTTTGATGGGTTGGGCCACCGGGCATTTGGGCAGAAGTGTCTGGGAATGAGATTAGGTGTAATGTGACAGGACATCACTTCAGAGCGTATGCTATCCTTCATCACAACATGCAACCCTTTATAAAGCATGTGCTTATATCATATTCGACATGGGTGATTACGCCACATGACAGATGCTTTCTAACACATGTAGTGCTTATAAAGGCATTAGGGCTTTATTTAGCCTTTAAAATCTGAACATCATTTAATGCGGGATCGCGATGTTCACAATCTCAGAAACCCAGAACTAAAATCTTGCCTAATAGATTGGTGAGAAGGTAGAACTCCACGGACCCTTTGTGTCTGGAATTAAGAGTGCTGTAGAGTTTTTTCTTGTGTCAATGAACTTGTGACATTCCTGGATTACTCATTGCATTAATAAAGTCTGATTTAAATCAACAAATACAAATGTTTAAACAAAGTTAAGGGTTAAAGATTGGGAATATCTGTCTGTGTTGGCAAAATCACTAAATAGTCAAGCGGGGAGAGGCTGACAGTTGTCACAGTTCTAAGACCAATCAGAAATGTCCAGCTAACCCTACGCTAATGACAACATTGGATATCAAAACTGAACTTGGATCTGCGTTAAGTAGCAATGATATCCTTCTCCACTGTCATTTTACGACGACTATCTCAAACCAGTCATGACTATTCAACAACAAAAAAAATCACTTTCTTTCCAGCAAATGTCTTAGTTACCTGGTAGGGTTGGACGGTATTCCGTATATGCCATATACCAGGGTATTTGGAAAAAGCCTTGGGATGGTTTTTCAATACCATCAAACCTATTTCTTTGAAGTTTTTCAACAAAATTTAATATTTGTAGCTACTTTTTAAAGTTAATCCCTGCTGTCAACTTGTGCAATACGTTAGGAGATAAAGCAGACTGCGTTCTTCATTTCAATGGTTACATTATATTACATTATGAAGCTTACCATAGTTCCCTAGAACAGCTGAGCCAGTCAGGTGTTTGTAAATATCACAACGGGAGAAAGTGGGAGCTGGTGAGTCCATAGCGTTCTATATCTACCGGCGAGTCCCTGTTATGCAGTGCAGGAGGTGACGAAGTTATACTTGCATGCAATTCACTACTAAATGTTTGCCATCAGATATCGTATAATGTCTTTCTGCCAGAAGTCAGAGCTCTGGATGCCATTTTTTCCCTGAGCTTCCTACTTGTGATTTTTACTCCTTCGTTCTCTTCTCTGCTCTGTGTACACATGCTACTCTTCCTTCAAAAAATCATGCATCACAACTTTGTTAATTTGCACAATTTTGCTCATAAAATGTCCACACTCACCAAAAATGACATTCGTTAGCAACTAGCTTGTTTGACTTTGTGGATTTGCAATTAGTTTGTTAGTTTTCGCTCATTAGCGTTTAGCTAACAGTGGCGGCAAAATGTGATTTCGCTATTAGTTTGTGATAGGGTTTCCTTGCATTATCCTGTTATATGCATCTGTCCACAAGAGATAATGATGTTCACCATATGAAAATCCATATTTACCTGCCAGGTAGGTGGGATCTGTGCTCCAAAGCCAAAGGCAGGGAACATTTTGTCACTGCAGGGAACATTTCAGTCAGATACTTCCCTATCATTCAAAACAATGATACAACCACAATGGAAACTAAGAGGCAGGATCATATCCTCACACCTTGTCTATGGAAACCACCTCAGTCTAACTAAAAAGCTAACTTGCATGAGCACATTCCATCATTAAACATGAAAATCCACACACACACTATCCTAATCATTAACATTCACACATACAATTATTGCCTAAGGTTAACAGAATGCAAAAAGCCAGATAAAGGGTAAGAATGGTATTTTTGCATCCAACAGTTCCAGGGGCAGGCAGTTCAAGCAAAAACATACAGCACCATTGCATTTACATGGGGAAAAATAAATAATTCAGCATATTATGGGTGTGAGTTTCCCAGACACTGCACCATATAAAATGTAGCATATGGGGAGTAGTACAGGTCAGATTACCTGTCGTAGTCTTGGATCACCATGCCAACGGACCAGATGGCAGACAGGTATTCATTGACCCCTTGTGGACTGATGTAGTGGAGAGACTGGGGAGACTTGGGGTCACCGTTTGAGCCTGTGAAGTCAATACCCACCTACAGATGAGAGGGAGACAGAGAGACAAGGCTTATTGTGGTGGCAGTTCAATTCAATTAACTTTATTCAAGACATTTTTGCTGGCAGGCATAGGACACAAATTGAAAGACGATGAATAATAAAAACAGACAAGTGCAATGTACAACACAGAAAAACTCTGCATGAAAGGGCCATTTCTGTGCTAGAGGTCATTTAGAGAGAAATCTTTACTCACAGTGAAGTTAATCTGGCAACCTCCCATGATGTAGTCCAGGAAGGTGTACTCCTTCACCACCTGACACAGCTTCACACTCACCACACCAGAGTTTTTGTATCCCTTCTTCTTCTGTTGCTTTTTACTGTTGATACACTCAAACTCAGCCTGGGGAGGGACAGAGGAGCAAGGATGAGAAGAACCACACAGGCTGACACACGCAGAGTAAACCCTTGCAATCCATCTCACCGGTGAGGAGCGCGATGCCTCTTGCAGACGTTTCATGGTGGTCTCAAAGATTCCAATGAGGTCATGAGATCCATCATTGTCATAGTCGTAGCACTCCACCTTAGGACAAGAATAGAGTCTGAGTTAACAGGTTAGCAACGAGCCACAAAATGACTCCTCAAAAAGGGTGTGTAACATGAACACACAAACGGTTTCAAACCCCAAACAAACATCATTCACATCACACTCAGTAAGAATCAGACCGTGGGTGAACAAGATCATGCAATGGAAAACACCAAACCAAGACGGCAAACCAAACTCAGAGCAAAGGTAACACACACTAAGTTAACTAACACTAATGCACAACAAAAAGATGCCATGATGACAGAGGCTTCATCAACTTCCGCCATTTGTCCAACAAAGACAATATGGATGTCTATGGAAGGGCTGGAACCGTGGCTATCAGTACAGGATGGATACAGCCTACTACAGGGTAAGTGTTCCCCACCCATTCCAGTCTTCCACTACTGACTAGTCACTTCACCCTTCTACTGAAGGCACATGAGGTTGGAGTTGGACACACACACCGTGCTGATGACGGTAGATGACCTGGGTTTAAATAAGATTTGTTTCCTGCTCGATTGAGCTTGTCTGTGATATTGAAAACAATGAAAGAGTCCTTAAAGTGTAGGCACAGGCAGGCTCAATCAAACTTCCAAAAATTTGAACCCAGGTCCGAGGGTAACTCACATGTCCTCCAGTGTGGGTATCAGTTGTTCCTTAAAAGACTGCATTAGGGGTATTTACAGCTGAAAAATCACCAATTGTCAACATCAATCAATGCCCTCAAATGCTGTACAGATTATGTACAGTAGTAGTCCACTTAGCTAATAGTAGAGAAAGATAACCATTTAAAATCTACTATAAAACGTGAGAGTTAATGCAGTTATTTTCCCCCCGCTCTGTTTAAAACTGTTAACAAGTACAGTCACCTCCAACATTATTGGCACCCTTGATAAAGATAAGCAACAAAAAAAGAGACTATAATATAAATAATACAAATACTAAGCTATATTGTATGCCCTCCAAAATTGGCGAAATTATATTATTTTACACTAATACAATTGCTCAGAGAAAGAGATTGTTAAACTAATACAAACAAATCTGAAAAAGATAGGTGTCAAAATGATTGGCACCCCTGAAGAGTCTTATAAAATCTGCATTAACATTCTACTTTTTTCAAGTTAATCTCAGTTTAAGGAACTTTATTGTGGCCAACCATGGTTTCCTGTTTCACTGGGGTATAACAATGAGGCAACCCACATGTAATACATTTTTTTTTTTTTTTTTAACATGTCAACCATCACCATGGGGAAAGGCAAAGAACTCAAAAAATAAGAGACTAATGATTTTTGCCCTTCATACATTGTCTTCAGAAAGTATTCATACCCCTTGACTTATTCCACATGGTGTTACATCCTGAATTCAAAATGGATTTGATTTTTTTCTACATACAATAACACATTATAAAAGTGAGAAAATAAGAATTCACAGCCCTCAGTCAATACTTTGTAGAAGAACCTTTGGCGGCGATCACAGCTGAGCCTTTTTTGGTAAGTCTCTAGAGCTTTGCACACAAGGATGGTACAATATCTGCCCATTATTCAAGCTCTGTCAAGTTGATTGTTGACCATTGCTAGATCAGGTCTTGCCATAGATTTTCAAGCAAATTTAAGTCAAAACTGCCTGTGTTTAGCTGTATTCCTTTTCTTATCCCCCCCCCCCCCCCCAAAAAAAAACATCTTAGTCATTCCACGGAGGGCCGAGTGTCTGCAGGTTTTCGCTCCTCCCTTGTGCTTGATTGATGAATTTAGATCACTAATTAACTCCCTTCACCTGGTTGTCAAGGTCTTAATTGAAAGGAAAACCCAAAAACCAGCAGACACTAGAACCTCTATGGAATGAGTTTGACACCCCTGCCATAGCTAGTCTTTGCCGATGATAGGTATACCTATAACATAATGCAGCCACCACCATGCTTGAAAATGTGAAGAGTAGTACTCAGTGATGTGTTGGATTTGCCCCAAACATAACTTTTTGTCTAGAATAGAAAGTGTTAATTTCTTCACCCCCCCCCCCCACATTATTACTTAAGTGTCTTGTCGCAAGCAGGATGCATATTTGGGAATATTTTTATTCTGTACAGGCTTCCTTTTCTCTCTGTCATGTAGGTTAGTATTGTGGAGTAACTAAAATGTTGATCCATCCTCAGTTTCCTCATATCACAACCATTAAACTGTTTTAAATCGCCATTGTCGCCAATGCATCATGGTGAAATACCTGAGCAGTTTCCTTCCTCTCTGGCAACCGAGTTAGGAAGGACGTCTGTATCTTTGTAGTGACTGGGTGTATTGATACACCATTCAAAGTGTAATTAAGTTAATTAAGAGATATTCATTCAGCATCTGCTTTTTTACTGTTGTTGACAACGACCAAATCGGTGCCTGCCCTTCTAAGCGAGGCATTGATAAACATCCCTGGTCTTTGTGGTTGAATCTGTGCTTGAAATTCACAACTCGATTGAGGAACCTTACAATTATCTGTATGTATGGGGTACAGAGATAGGGTAGTCATTAAAAAATCATGTTAACCACTATTACTCAACAACTTATTATGCAATTTGCTTAGCATATTTTTACTCCTGAACTTATTTAGGCTTGCAATAACAAATGGGTTGAATTCTTATTGACTCAAGACATTTTAGCTTCACATTTAAAATAAAATTAATTTCAAAACATTTCTACAAACAAAATCCACTGACATTATGGGGTATTGTGTGTAGATCAGTGACACAACATATCAATTTAATCCATTTTAAATTCTCCAATCTCAAAACATTATAGAAAAAGGTTCAGTGGCGTTATCCTTGCAAGGGGAAGAGGCACAAAGTAGGTGCCAATAATTGACACCTATCTTTATGATGCAAAAAAAAAAAAAAAAAACTTGTTAAACAGAATCTTTCTCTGAGCAACTGTATTCGTATAAAATAATAATTTCCCCCCTTTTCTTGCACTTATACAATCTATTTTACTTATCTTTTGATCAAATGGTGCCAATAATCGTGGAGGTGAACGTATCTTAAGGTTATTACCTGTGTTATTATCATGCAAACCACACACAATTCCAGAAAAGGTGTTACACCAAAACATTCCCCAAATCAAATACAAAAGATATGGAATTGTTCAGTGTCTGTGCGGTAAGAGTTGCTGATGTGTAAGGTAGGTTAGTACTGGTACAGGTGTGGTTGTGGGTCTACATACCTTTATATGTTTGTCCATGTCTCCTCCACACAGGGACTGCAGGGGGATCCTGAAGGGTTTCCATGTTGGGTTCAGGTTGTTCTTCACCACCTTATTTATGCAGGGCACAGGGACAAATATGGTTATCGTTATCTGTATCGCATTACCACTAACCACAATCTGTATCACAACACCAGTGTCTGGACACAGTACAAGAGCAGACACTCATTAGCTACATAGCATTTGGTTCAATCACATTAGAGGCATCTGGACAGAGAATAGGAGGAGAGTAATGAGCTTCTAGACAAAAGGAGGAAACCATGCAAATGTTATACTGTTTCCAGTGTCAGTCAGTGAACACAGTGCACAATACTGATTGATGGGCATTTGAAATTATTTCACGATTTGAATAATAACGACGTAAATAAAAGAAATGCTCTACTCTCTTGACCAATCAGAATGATGCAAAATGCCACAACAGCGTGCTGTTGTTTTCAGGGTGCTAGCTCGGGAGGTTTTGGGCTAAGGGTAGCCTCGGCTAACAGCAAAGTTGAAAGAAGTCCGATGTTCACTATCAAAGAACTGATTGTTTAAAAAATGATATCTGGTGAGTATTTTGCATTGATCAGTTGGCGCGCATGTAGGCGAATCCCTGAAGTGGGGAAAATAGCAAAACGTTGGAGGGCTAAATGCGCTATGATCGTAAAATGCCTTTTCGTGTAAAACATAATTAGCTTGAAAATAAAACTACTTTTTGCGTCCTCAGAACTGTAGGCTACATTTACAATGCCCAACTGTAAACAACGTACTGTCAAAGCCACATGTCTGAAGCAGCAGTGGCTCAATGCAGTGTATATAAACACTACACTATTACGTTTGTTGTTTTATTAAATTAAGCATTTCAAATGTCATATCCTTGTGTGCAACAATGTCACATGGACAATTTCATTTAGACAACGCTTTTTCATTGTTAAAATAGGCCTCTTTCATTGTTGACAAAATTGAACTCACAAGGGTTCTGATGTCTGTTAGGATTTCTGGATATTCGATTAACCGTGCCATCTCTAGTGTGCAACAGGATATTACGTAGTCTATGGTTATTGACGTCACATTTCACACAGACATTAACATTCACAATATGCAAAAGAGGACCAGGAGTACAGTATATGCTGCATAACTGAATGGAAGTCGTATGTAGTTGTAAAACCAGTTAAGAAGTCTCCTTTGAAATGGGCCGTATGAGAGTCTGTGTTGTACTCCATAGAAATGTCTATGGTGTATTGTACCTCCGTTCTGTGAGCTAGCTGCCATCCCGTCTCTGTCTGCTTGTAGAACTCCAGGTAAGGATCAGACTTCCCAAAGAAATCCTGGAAACAGCCTTATATGTCAAAACATTTTAACACATAAAATGTCACACAACAGACACAAGCATCTCAGCTAACTATTGTGATGCTTTATTTCCCTCAATTATTGGCTTTACAGAGCAGCAAGTAACACTTCAACAGATTCGGCACTCATGGGATGACCCGTGCTTGGTGCACATTCTTCAATATTGTATCAATACCTTGTTGTCCAGTTTCCTTGCTTCAGCCTCAAAATTCACCACCCTGTTGTCTTTTATTTCTTCAGCAATTATCTACAAAGAAAATAAAACAGTAAATAAAAAAAATAAAAAGACAACGACAAACATGATAAACAACAAACATCTCTGTAAATGACTCACTGTAATGGTTCCTCTTCCTGCAGGCCTGTTGTTCTTCAACACCAGTGGTCTAGTATGCTTTCTACCAGACACCACCTGGAAAGGACAATTTGATGCGTAAGAAACACTTGTAATGTAAATGGGCACTTAAGCAATAATGTCCGAGGGGGTGTGGTACATTGCCATATACCACGGCTAAGGGCTGTTCTTATGTGCGACTCGAAGCGGAGTGCCTGGATACAGCCCTTACCAATGCTATATTGGCAATATACCACAAACCCCTGAAGTGTCTTACCTCTGTTATAAACTGGTACCCGGTTTATAAAATGTATTACAAACCAGGTAGTTTGAATTCTGAATGCTGATTGGTTGAAACAGCATTCAGCTGTGTGTATATAAGACAATGTACCACATTTATGATGAAGAAATACTTGTTTATGATGAAGAATACCACACCGCCTCAGGCCTTATTGCCTACATTGACACCGGTGCACTTGAGACAGACAAAGTCCATACAGACTGTTTGTTCAGCCGCCTGAACAGACAGTTAAAAGAAACCTTTAGTGTCAAGTCACAGATTGCACAGCCACTGCACGTCTACATAGGGGTTGTATGCACTGTGCATGATGCTAACTCTCTACGTGAGTGACAGTGGGAAACTGCCTGGAATCACCAAAACAGACTACTGCAACGTCTATCAATATTTATACAATGGGTCGGTCTAATCCTGGACGCTGATTGGTTAAAACCGCAATCCAGCCGGTGTCTATTCCACAAGTTACCACCGGCTAAAGCTATGATGTTGAAATGCCTATTTACCCTGTTCCATCTCACTGCGCAACTCACTGTCTCATTAGCCCAGCCAGACAATTTATAAACTTGATTTCCACTGTAAAAAGCATCAAGACATTATCTGCAATTTCTTTTAGACTAGCAATTGATTTTCAATAGCGGAGATTAATATAAAACTTGTGGGAGTCAGGACGAGACAGACAGGCAGCTTTTCTCAGCCAGTCAAAATCATGAATCAGCATCATTTCTACAGACTTACAAATAAATGTCTGTAGAAAACAGCTAAAACAAATGCAAATACTTTGCTGTTATTCTAGCTGCACTGTTTTACGTGACTAAGTTAGCCGTAGTCGGCTAGCTAGCAAGCAAGGGATATTGCCAGTCAGTATGGCAATATAACATTGAGAACAAACAACTGGGTGGTTCCATAGATGCAGAACTAAAAAAGACTTAATGACTGGGTCACGTCTTGGCAACCGAACAGATAGAACAACCAACCAGCCAGCTTGTGTAGCAACCCTAGATTTGTGTCAGGACTATATCTCGTGGAAGGATGAAATAGTATGAATAAATTCATCAAAATAAAGTTTAACTAAAATATATCAATCAATATTTGAATATGTTGGTAAACCGTTGTATAAAAAGTGGTCGGTGTTTTGCTTAACAATACCCGTGCCAATATATCCTCCAAACACCGGCTTCTCTGGCTTTATTAAGTGAGGAGGGGAAAGAAAAAGACCTCACCTGGCCCAAGGTACACTCCAGCTCTCCCAGGAAATCATCATCACTTAGGTCAACAGTTTTATTGTCGATGTCGTAAATTCCAAACTTCAGCTTTTGCACTATTTCAAAGTAGTAGTCGACGATGAACTTCTTGGCAAACTTTGGCGCAAGGCAATTCTGTACCTTCTCTGTGCGGCCCACCTACGAACACAAAAAATTCAGCCAGTTAGTAATCAAAACATACACATTCTCACACCCTCATGAAACTAATCAACAACATCAAGTGATACTGAATTGGACCAACATTTCAGATTCTTCCTGGAAATAGTTAATGCTCGCTTTAGCCATTCTACAACGCTGAGATGCTCTCCCAAACAGTCAAGCGGAATACTGATTCAAGCTAATCAATTATGCATGATGATGGCTTTGGGGAGAAATCTTTTTTTTTTGCCTAGTTGGGTTAACATTTTAACAATGTCACAGTGTTTCTTGGGCAAACAAGAATCTGTGACTGACCTCGTACCACTGTGACCCAGTAGTGTTCATGAGAAGAACACACAGTGGGTCAGACTTGGAGCCAATGTCCTTGTCCAGAAGATTCTCACAGGAGACAGTCAGCTCCACCTTGGTCACACACTGTGTCGCCATTGGACCTGCCTGTAACAGAGGAGACACAGATAATGTCCCTAGGCAAAATTAAACCATCTGTGCGCTACTGTACATACAAGCATCCAAAGATGTGTTTTTTTCTAACTAGGTTTGATGTAAGTTTGCTTTTATTACAGATACTTTACCAACATTAACTGTGAGGCTAGGCAATAAACCTGAGTAGCAAGGGTGTGGACAGCTAAGCGAAATGTCTAACTTGACTATTGTTTTGACTGTTGACGCACTACAGTAGGAAACATTAGCTGTTATTATTTAATTTAAAAATTACAAATATTATATAAATACAGCGGAGTTAAAGCTGCAATATGTAACTTTTTGAGCCAAATGTGAGTTATAGATCTGTCTATCTCATTGAAAGCAAGTTGAAGAAGCGGTAGAGCTGTTCTGTGTCTGCTATTTCTATGCTTCCCATTCTTAAGTTTTGTTTGTCTTTTACTTTCGTACACCAGATTCAAACAGCTGAAAATAAAATATTGTTGGTCATTGAAAATATATATTCACAGCAGTTTAGATGGTACAATGATTCTCTACACTATGCATTGCTTGTTTTGTCACAAACTGAATTTAGGCAAACTGGAAATGGTGGAGCGATTTCCCCACAAAATGGCTTCATTAGACAGAAATACCCCCTCAGACTATCCCGCAGGTGAAGAAGCTGGATATGGAGGTCCTAGGTTGGCGTGGTCTGCGGTTGTGAGGCCAGGTGGACATACTGCCAAATTCTCTAAAATAATGTTGGAGGCAGCTTATGGTAGAGAAATTAACATTCAATTCTCTGGCAACAGCGCCGGTGGACATTCCTGCAGTCAGCTTGCCAATTGCACACTCTCAAAACTTGAGATATCTGTGGCATTGTGTTGTGTGACAAAAGTGCACATTTTAGAGTGGCCTTTTATCGTCCCCAGCACAAGGTGCACCTGTTTTATTTTATTTCACTTGGCAAGTCAGTTAAGAACAAATTTTTATTTACAATGATGGCCTACCCCGGACAATGCTGGGCCAATTGTGCGCTGCCCCATGGCACTCCCAATAATGGCCGGCTGTGATGCAGCCTGGATTCGAGCCAGGGACTGCAGTGCCTTAGACCGCTGCACCACTCGGGAGTCAAATAATGATCATGCCATTTAAACAGATTCTTGATATACCACCTGTCTGGTGGATCGATTCTTGGCAAAGGAGAAATGCTCACGAACAGGGATGTAAACAAATTTCTGCACAACATTTGAGAGAAATAAGTTTTTCGTGCGTATGGAACATTTCTGGGATATTTTATTTCAGCTCATGAAACCAACACTTTACATGTTGCGTTTATATTTTTGTTCAGTGTAGAAGGAAAATCCTTTATCGTCCCTGAGCTCTGACTTCTCCCACATGCAGACCTCTGGCATCACCGACTTAAAAAATGACCTCAATTACAGCATTTTCTTTCAGAAGTTGAAATATAACAGAACATAATTTATGAAAATAAATAATGATTTTTTTAACCCTAATTTTACAAGCATGATAACTGTACCTTTAGTTTATGAATGACCATTAGCTAATTAGCGTTTCTCAACGCATTCGAAGCGCATCTAACTAGTATTTACGACTTAACTAATAGTAATTATCACCTTTCCACTTGGTTATGAACGTAGCACAAATGAATCATACTGTAGATGGGGCGTGGGAGCTGAGTTAGGCTACTTGTTAGCTAGCTAATTTATTAACATAACTAACTATATATCAGTATTAGCTATGACATAGTAATCGAAAACAGTTGTGGCGGTCTTTCTATCCTGGTTTTGGTTTGACATGTAACGTTAACTGACAGCTGGCTAGCTTGCTGTTTCTCTAGCTAACGTTAGCGGTTTCTATTCGCTCCTGAAACACAACGCGTTAAACAATTTTACATCAATAGCTAAACATAAACAAGCCATGCACGGTATTATTTATTAACTTACCTAAATGAGTTTACTTTACAATACTCTGAGTCCCTGAAGTAATCTGTGTGCTACTAGGATCAAGAGCTGTTCCACAACTGTTCAGTGTCGAATGGACCCTCCGGCCCAAACCCCGCCTTGGGTGTGTCCCAAATACATACTTTGCGTAGTGTCGAAACCAAACGGACCAAAATGGAGAGGGACCACTGAATGTGTCCAATTAGAACCCTTGTTTTTTGTCGCAAAGCCTTTACGGTTTGCAACGGTGAGAAACTGGTCTCATATAATTATATATTCTGTTGATTGCCGTTCTGACTACGGAACCTATGAAGTAGCTTCTTGTTTCTAGTCGACACCATAACCAGAGGACGTATTTTGCCAAAGATGCATTTAAGATCGCCATTAAAAAAAACAGTTTTGAAAAGCATTTTATTTTACTAGGCAAGTCAGTTAAGAACAAATTCTTATTTTCAATGACAGCCTCGGAACTGCCTTGTTCAGAGGCAGAATGACAGATTTGTACCTTGGGATTCCATTTTGCAACCTTATGGTTACTAGTCCAACGCTCTTACCACAAAGCATACCCACCAATGCAATGGTTTCGAAGTTGAACAGTTGATACCAGAAAAAATACTGTGGGAAAAACAAGTTAAACTGTAAAAATGCCAGACCAGTCTTTACAACAACCTGATTTGAAGTTCGTGTTGTTTCTCAACGTGTTCGCTAATTGCGATCTTGAATGACCCGCGTTTGTATCGTATTCTTACCTTTCGAAGTCAAGGCTGTTCGGTTCAGACTTAGAAGTGATCATTCAGCTCTTGACTTGATTAGGGAGAAGGATGGCAGGAGCAACTTTCATGCGATTTGCTGCCCGGACTGTGCTATCGGCACCTGCTTGTAAAGCCGTCAAGATCAGAGGATATCATCGACAATACTTGACTACTTTCAGGAGCAATACCTCAACTATTAACGTAAATAAACCTCAATTTACTTCATTCGCCCAGTTTCTCCTATTGCTGGTGTGAACGTGTTACATGCGCCTGGTAGAATAGAACCAGAGTGGTAGGCTATTTGTTGAAAGTATCTATGTAAAACATACAGTAACTAGATACACTATCCTGATCTGAATGGATGTAGGTGAAAGGTCAGTAGGGCTACACAGTACAGTAGGTAGGGTATTCTTATGTGATGTGATTGTCTCTCCACATTGTTTGACACTCGTTCAGTATCACAATTGAAATGACAATAGGATGCACATGATACAGAATGAACATGACAATATAAATTACATTTGACAATATTGATATTTTGTTATCATTATTATTGTTGTGTTCATTTGATATTACTTGAATACAATACATTTTCTCCCCTGCAAAGCCTGGACAGGTTCCAAGACAAACAACAACAGTGTGTCTTGAATAAATAGGCCAAGGGGCCTACTGCCTTGATTAGGGGAGAATCTCAGTTAATATCATCCGTGTCCTCTCTCCTCACCTCCTTCTCAAAACTCATTGGATGAGAAAGCCAGAAGTCCTGCACCTCTAATCTTCTCCAATGGGTTTTGAGAAGGAGGCAAGGACGCGAGGAGTATGCAATTGAAATTCTCCCTCAGAATTGTCGCTCTGCATTTGTTGTGACTCGGGTACTTTCGGTAGGGCTACTTTCTAGCAGAGGGACCTGAGCTAGTATGAAAAACAATGTGGATTCCTCACAAGTAGTGAATTGGGGAGGGGGGGGGTCTAATATAGACAAGCCAGAGAGGTAACTGGTGGAATTTTTTATATAGGCTTGGTCTATCTACTGAGCATATAACGTCTTGTGAAGCAGTCTTTAGTCATATCTGGTTTTATCAGGCTGTGACTGACAAGTGTTTTATGTCTTCAACTCAACTACCTTTGTCTGTTCCGTTCTCTGGTGCAGGGAGGAAGAACTGCATTCTTGCTCACCTTACCAGTACTATCTTATCTAGGCGTGGAAGCCTACAGGAGGATGCAGAGTGCAACTGTGGTCCATGCTCTGGAAAAAGGTACACACCGCCTGGAAATTAGTAATTCAGAAAGGTTTTAATTATATGTAATATCAAAATAATTTGAAAGGGATACAGCTATTGAGTCAGGCAGAAAAATTCCTGATTAAACATGCAAATGTATGATTTGGGGCTTTTTCCTATCCAGATTCTCTAATGGCACCTCTATTTTGTATTCTAGCTGAAGAGGCTGTGGAACAAGCAGACTACCTGTACAGCTGTGGGGAGACAGAGAAACTCTACCAGCTTCTGCTACAATATAAGGACAGGTAGACCTACTGTATTTCATAAACATGTTAAGGCATGTGTTGTCCATTGCATGTGTATAAGACAGAGACCATTGCAAAAACAGAATGGTAGTACGTATTGATTGGGTTTGGCTGGGATCCAGAACAATTTTGCAAGTCAGGTTGTCTCACTGTTTAGGCATCATGTTACGAATCCCTTTTGGCCCGACAGTCTAGGGGGGGATGGTAATGAGATCCGTAACATAACTCATGCAAATTATTATTGTGACAAAGGAAAAGTGTGAACGAAATAACCACAACAGAAATCTACCGTCAAACTCTAGGTTTATTTATAAACACACGGTAATGGGGGGAGCAGGAAAAGGGGCTGAGCTGGACCCAAGGAAAGAAACAATAAGTATTCAAAAACACCCCTAAGCTAGACTAGCCTACTTTAACAACAGCTAACTAACCAAAATTACAGTGGGTGGTCCGCCCAGTTCTAACTAGTGTATTTAACAAAGTTCACCTACGGGTAGTGTATGCCCATGGGCGACTTGTCTTGTTTCCCCCTTTTCCCACCAGCAATCAACACAAACACCATAACCAAAAACAATACTCACAGGTGATGACAAAGTGCTATGAGGTGCTTAAACAAAAGAGAGGTTAAGACACAGCGAGAGTGAAACACAGAGACCTACAGACATGACATTTACAGAGAGATTGAGCTCCAGAACAAACAAATGATGGGGTTTTTAAACCATGGGGAAGGAACTGTGATAGGTCAGGAAATAGGAGGAGGTGTGTCTTCTGATTGATGATTGATTGTTGACTGATTGGGGAGTGATGATTTTCACCTGAGAGGGGAGAAGGAGAGAAAAGAAACACACACACAGGATACACACACTCACAGGATAACTGTATCCGTAACACTCCCACCCTTAAAAGAGCAACCCTAGGGGTTGCGACTACAGTATTTCTATGAATACTCACAACAAAGCAACAACCTTGCAAAACATACAGAAATCATTTTCACACACGAGACAAAGCATCTGCCAACACATTATCATTAACAAAAACTGGTTACCCGATTTTGTCTTCGGTAACGGTCCGACACAATCAACCACCACATGCTCGAATGGTTCACCTATGACAGGTATGGGGCAAAGAGGAGCGGGAGGAATAACCTGATTTGGTTTTCCTGTTATCTGACATGTGTGGCATATCCGACAGAACTGAGCCACATCTTGTTTTAAACCCGGCCAAAAGAAATGTCGAAGGATCCGATCATAAGTTTTTGTGATTCCTAAATGACCAGACCACTGGTGATCATGAGCAAGGGATAACACATTTTGTCGAAAGGCTGTAGGAATCACTATTTGGTAAACAGCATTCCAATCTCCATCTGCGTCAACATGGGATTTCCATTTACGCATGAGGAGATTACCATCAATGAAGTAAGCCACGTTCTTCTTCTTCACATCTTCCAATGAGACAACACTAGAAAAACATTTAGCAAGCTTGTTGTCAACCTTTTGGTTAGCAATCAGCTGCTCACGAGTGACTGGTAACTGTATTGCATCAGCAATAAGTTCAACGTTCTTTGATTCTTTCCTGGGCTGTTTGTCAGAGGTGATCAGCTTCTCAGAGGTATCACACAATCCATCCTCTTGATCAACCTCTTTGAACAGAACAGTGTTCGACAAATCTATCTCATCACCCTCTTGTCGTGCCTGAGCACGAGTGACAGCACAAGCGGGGAACACATGTGGATAACTCTGTGCCAGCTCATTCGAGAGAGAGTGGTCACTTTTATCCAATACTTCCAATACGGGTACTACCTTTCCTCCGGCAATATCGTTACCCATTATAAAGGTCACACCTTTCACTGGCAACATAGGGCGTACCCCCACTCTGAATATTCCACTGATTAACTCAGAGTGTACTTTCACAAAGTGCAATGGCACTGGGACAAAACCCATTTCAATACCCTGCACTAACACACTGGAACCACAGTATGTATCGTCAGATAAGGGCAACACATCAGACAATATAAACGACTGCGCTGCACCAGTATCTCTAAGGATTTTAACCGGTCGTTGAGACGCTTCGTCATTCGTTAGGGACACAAACCCCTCAAATGAATGGTTCATAACTGCGGTCGGGGACTGAGACTTTCAAACTACAGTTACCCTGAGGCACCTGTTTTGTTGCAGACCTCACAACCGTACGAATTAGAGCAACACCTGTTGGTGGCTTGGCACGAAGAGGCATCCCTTGTTTGCATTTAAGCAGGAAGCAATCATTAATCATGTGTCCTACTTTATGACAATAGAAACATGGACGCTCATTCTTCTGGCGTGCTTGACATACTACTGCTGGCCGACTAGGGCAAAAGGTAGGAAACTCAGTGGTTCTACTCTCAGTTTGAGCCGAAAACACACTCTTGTGCGTCAACACAAACTCGTCTGCCAACACAGACGCTTCTGCCAGGGAGAATACTTTCTGTTCGTTTAGGTAAACTACAATGCGTTCGGGTAAGCAATTATTAAACTCTTCCAACAAGATTAACTCCCGGAGAGAGTTGAAATCAGTTACCTTACTAGCAGCATGCCATTTATCAAACAGATTTCCCTTGTCTCTAGCAAATTCCACATAAGTTTTACTAGAAGACTTTCTATGAGACCTAAATCTCTGTCGGTATGCCTCAGGCACAAGCTCATAGGCACGAAGAACAGTAGCTTTGACCACTTCATAATTCAAACTGTCCTCCAGAGGTAGCGCTGACAAAACCTCTTGGGCTTTACCAGTTAATTTACACTGAAGTAATAGGCACCAAACCTCTTCAGGCCATTTCAATGCTACGGCTATACGCTCAAATACACAAAAATAGGAGTCAACCTCTGACTCTCTGAACAAAGGTACTAAGACAATCTGCCTACTAATGTCAAACGTGTTTGAGGACACAGCAGGTGAGGACGGCTCACAAACAGGCACAGTAGGACCGGAGGCTAGCCTCGCTGTCTCTGCCTCAAGTTCCATCTGGCGCATTTTGAACTCCAACTGCCTTTGTTCTCTGTCTGCCTCAATTTTACACATCTCCAAATGCCGTTGTTCTTTTTCTGCCTCTGTTTTACACTTCTCCAACTGGAGAGTCTCTCGCCTAACTGTATCCGTAACACATCAGTTTGAGGTCTTTGTACGAACGAGTAAAAATCCGTGACAAAGCTACAGTACCGTTCAGGAACTCAGCAATCAAGGTCAGATGACTTAAGCCTTAAAACAACACCGAATGCCCTCCAAATACTGTTAAAATGTTCTTTCTCTTTCTGTCCCACTAAATTCTACTGACCATTCAGCAATGACATTTTTGGAAATAAAATATTTGTGTGTCCAGTGATGATGCAGAGTTCCTGTGGAGGCTGGCGCGGGCATCTCGTGACCTCTCCCTCCTCGCTCACATTGCTGCTGACGAGAAGAAGAGGCTGACCTTTGAGGCGTTTGACTACGCCAAGAAGGCTCTGGAGAAAAATGAGGCCTGCTTCGCAGCACACAAAGTAATAAACGCCTATGGTTTCTTCTCATTGAATCTCTGAAGAGAACCTACTACTATTACTGCTGTGAAACTAAGCTAAATCATGGTTTTGATCAGGTTCATTTGCCTGCATAATGTTGGGGCTACTGTAATAAGATTAATCCGTTAACACCTGGTTTGCTGCTATCGACACAGTGGACAAGTTGCTACAAGTCCGGTTGAGGTAAACATTCTAATAGAGCTTTGGTGAAAGGACAATTCAATCCCTAATAGCACAGAGGCTAAAAAAGCCAAGGCCAATAGCACAGTGAAAAGATCATGGATAAATCTCTTCATGGGCTGCTGGCAAAAAAATCTTAATTATTCTTCTGTGTCTCAAGATTATATAGTAATTCTGAATTATGTATACATGCATAAGTACACACGTTGGTTCATAGGAAACTGATACAACTTTCAATTGAACAGTGAAACATTTGCTACTTTGTCATGTTTACTGGCACAAAGAGGAAAATTCAGCAGTTAACCAAGTGCAAGGGTAGGATTCTCTGTTTTTGAGACCTAGAATCCTCTGATAATGGAATACAATTGGAGATTTATAAAATACTTCGGACCGTTTAAGTTGCACAAGCAATTAAGCAGGCTAATCATATTAAATGCTAATGCAAATCATAAGCAAATATATGTGAGAATATGGATGACGATCTTGGTCATGGTTTAGGCATCCTGGTCGGCCCCTGCAGTATTTATGTGGGTATTCTAATTTCTATATCCCTCGTCTCTCTCTTGGTTAGTGGTATGCAGTGTGTCTCAGTGACATAGGCGATTACGAGGGGGTCAAAGTAAAAATAGGAAATTCTTACATCATTAAAGAACATTTACAGGTAAGTGTTTTTTTTAAATAATTTACAGTATGTCATATCATATGATTATTCATTTAAATATTGGCAGCATTCTAAAACAAAATGTATCTTCCATAGAGGGCTATCGAGCTAAATCCTAAAGATGCCACATCTATCCATATCTTGGGTTATTGGTGAGTTATACACTTTCCATGACAGACTGACAAGGTGAATCCAGGTGAAAGCTATGATCCCTTACTGATGTCACTTGTTAAATCCACTTCAATCCGTGTAGATCTGGATAAGAGCGTCTGCCAAATGACTTAAATGTAAATGTAGATGAGGAGGAGGAGACAGGTTAAAGAAGGATTTTTAAACCTTGAGACATGGATTGTGTGTGTGTGCCATTGAGGGTGAATGGGCAAGACAAAGAATGTAAGTGCCTTTGAACGGTTATGGTATTAAGTGCCGGTTTGTGTCAAGAATTGGGTTCACGCTCAACAGTTTCCCGTGTGTATCAAGAATGATCCAACCAACTTGACAACTGTGGGAAGCATTGGAGTCAGCATTGGCCAGCATCCCTGTGGAACACTTTTGACACCTTGTAGAGTAAATGCCCCAATGAATTGAAGTTGGTATGAGGGCAAAAGGGGATCTATATTAGGAAAGAGTTCCTAATGTTTAGTATACTCAGTGTAGGTTATTTATTCTGGAAATTATGTACACTACCGATCAAAAGTTTGGGGTCACTTAGAAATGTCCTTGTTTTTGAAAGAAAAGCAAATTTTTTGTACATTAAAATAACATAAAATTGATCAGAAATACAGTGTAGACATTGTTAATGTTGTAATTGACTATTGTAGCTGGAAACGGCAGATTTTTTTGTTAATGGAATATCTACATAGGTGTAGTGGCCCATTATCAGCAACCATCACTCCTGTGTTACAGTGGCACGTTAATCCAAGTCAGTTTATGATATTAAAAGGCTAGTTCATCATTAGAAAACCCTTTTACATTTATGTTAGCACAGCAGGAAACTGTTGTACTAATTTAAAGAAGCAATAAAACTGTCCTCCTTTAGACTAGTTGAGTATCTAGAGCATCAGCATTTGTGGGTTCGATTACAGGCTCAAAATGGCCGGAAACAAAGACCTTTCTTCTAAAACTCGTCAGTCTATTCTTGTTCTGAGAAATGAACGCTATTCCATGCGAGAAATTGCCAAGAAACTGAAGATCTCGTACAACGCTGTGTACTACTTCCTTCACAGAACAGCGCAAACTGGCCCTAACCATAATAGAAAGAGGAGTGGGAGGCCCCGATGTACAACTGAGCAAGATGACAAGTACATTAGAGTGTCTAGTTTGAGAAACAGACTCCTCACAAGTCCTCAAATGACAGCTTCATTAAATAGTACCCGCAAAACACCAGTCTCAACCTCAACAGGGAAGGTGACTCCGGGATGCTGGCCTTCTACGCAGAGTTCCTCTGTCCAGTGTCTATGTTCTTTTGCCCATCTTAATCTTTTATTTTTATTGGCCAGTCTGAGATATGGCTTTTTCTTTGCAACTCTGCCTAGATGGCCAGCATCCCGTAGTCATCTCTTCACTGTTGAGGTTGAGACTGGTGTTTTCAGCTGTGCTAACATAATTGCAAAAAGTTTTTCTAATGATCAATTAGCCTTTTAAAATGATAAACTTGGAACACAGGAGTGATAGTTGCTGATAATGGGCCTCTGTACGCCTATGTAGATATTCCATTAATAAAATGCAGTTTTCAGCGACAACATTAACAATGTCTACACTGTATTTCTGATCAATTTTATGTTATTTTAATGGACAAAATAATGGTCTTTCAAAAACAATGACATTTCTAAGTGACCTCAAACTTTTGAACGATAGTGTATATAAAAATGAACTGTTACTTCTTAGGCAAGTTTTTGTTCCGTGTCTAAAGATACACAGCCTGTTTTGCCGGAGTCTGGGGTAGTGGTCTAAGCTCCCGATTCCAGACCACACATGGCAACAAGGTTTTCAGGGGTTTGAGGCCCAGCTTGGTCAACTGTCTGCGCACTACCTTCAGTACCCCTCTCGGTCTCCCAATCTTTAATTACACGTTTCCTGTCGAAAACAATATCAAAATGATGGGCTAGTGACACAGCCTGTTTTCTCATTTAGGTGTTTTGCCTTCGCTGAGTTGGCGTGGTATCAACGTAAAGTGGCAGCCATGATCTTCGCCTCTCCTCCCACTGCTACATACGAAGAGGTGTGTTACATCCTAAATGGCACCCTATCCCCTATATACAGTGAGCTCCAAAAGTATTGGCACAGTGACACATCATTGCTGAAAATGTGTCACTGTCAATGAGTGCAAACTTGAGCAGTATGAAAATTCTGTGCGACTTTCAGCGCAGGTTTACTGTGAACACTGAGGCTGTACCCACTTTAAGTTTGTTTTAACAGTGGCCAAGTAGGCTACTGTGGCTATTTGATCATAATGTAGGCCTAGCAGTTGCCTACCATCAAAAACAATGGAGAAAAACACATTCCATAACATTTTGACATGGAAATAACTGTTTTATCATTCAGCCTACAGAAGCAGCCAATGTGTAGTGTTCAATGCCTACATCCTATCAGACGTCTGAAGAAAAAAAAAAACATGCATTAACCTGTTTATTCACTCGTCCTTCAGACGAGTTGACTGAAATGTTGTATTTGATGCAAGAAACCACTTCACAAAATAAAATTCTTTATTATTCTCATACCATTATTACAGAGAATCAAACAAATTATGTTACGCTCTGCCTATTGGCTACTTAGTTTATTCAAGACGTCTCAAAATACAACACTTTAAGACAGAAATCGAGTCGGGCTTTTCTGAGTCGCGTTTGAAAGATGGCTAGAAATGCACACCTTTTATGCTCTTGTTTGAAGCAACAACTCCCCCATTGTTGACTAGAACTGGGTTAATAATTCACTAACTAGCTAAGAATATGCAGTTCTCACTTTGATCTCAAAACAAGCGCATCGACACACGACGAATGGCACAGATCCATATATGGCAATGGCTATTTACACATAGGCCTACTGCAGCTCTGATTGGTTATGCAGCAAGTCGTGCCTGTCAATGCAATAAAATCCTACTCCAATGCGCTCGGCTTACAGTAAAATCTCTTGCATAGTTCTTATTGCATAATAAATCCTGAATAGTTGTTTCGGTATATTATATTGAAAGTGGCTAATATTGTGTTGATTCGATCACAATTGCCACAGTAGTGAAACGTTGAGAAAGTTGAGTGAAATTCAATCTCGAGCTTCTCTGTGCTGGCTCATATTTCTTCTGTGCGGCAGTCTGAGGTGAGCTGCGCAGTAGATGGAACATTGGACCGTTCCAATACCTTTGGAGCTCACTGTATGCACTACTTTTGACCAGGACCTATGGGTACTAGTCAAAATAAGTGCACTATATAGGTGATAGGGGGCAATTTGGGACAGATCCGTGATGTCATACTTATTTTTTATCCACAGTTTTTTGTATATGAACAGTACAAGATCATTGAAAAATGTAAGACATCATGTTTGACTATCATTTTTGTTTCACCTCAGGCTTTGGCGTTCTTCCTGAAAGCTGAAGAAGGTTTGTTGTTCTAAGTGCTAAATTTTAACACAATACAATGTAAAGATTAACCACAGCCTGTCGTTTCCAATAGGAACAAATGAGTCAGAGTAGGCAGAACAAGCAAGGGGGGGCAGAGCAAAGCATGAGCTAGCGAGATCCTATTGGCGCGTTCTTGCATATTTCCGTTAGGGAACGCCTACACTGACGTGCAATCACCCAATTTCCCCTTGAACTCCTTCTAATCAACGCAATTTTTAAAACTTTGTCAAAGGGTAAAATCTAACAAACTTATTCCACTCTGTTCGTAAGAGATTTTAGTTTTGGGAAAAGAAAACTGTATTGAAATCAATTCTTTAATTGATAAGAAAATTAGCATAATGTCTGCAAAAATCTCTCGCTCCATCTTTTCCCACTGCCGGCCACTGGGCTTCCTCTCATCACCATATTTGATAGTGAGTGGAAACGCCAACCGGATGCTTCACACTTATACATTCTATGAAATATCTGTCTCAAAATCAAATCAAATTTTATTTGTCACATACACATGGTTAGCAGATGTTAATGCGAGTGTAGCGAAATGCTTGTGCTTCTAGTTCCGACAATGCAGTAATAACCAACAAGTAATCTAACTAACAATTCCAAAACTAATTTCTTATACACAGTGTAAGGGGATAAAGAATATGTACATAAAGATATATGAATGAGTGATGGTACAGAGCAGCATAGGCAAGATACAGTAGATGGTATCGAGTACAGTATATACATATGAGATGAGTATGTAAACAAAGTGGCATAGTTAAAGTGGCTAGTGATACATGTATTACATAAGGATGCAGTAGATGATATAGAGTACAGTATATACGTATACATATGAGATGAATAATGTAGGGTATGTAAACATTATATTAGGTAGCATTGTTTAAAGTGGCTAGTGATATATTTTACATCATTTCCCATCAATTCCCATTGTTAAAGTGGCTGGAGTTGAGTCAGTGTGTTGGCAGCAGCCACTCAATATTAGTGGTTGCTGTTTAACAGTCTGATGGCCTTGAGATAGAAGCTGTTTTTCAGTCTCTTGGTCCCAGCTTTGATGCACCTGTACTGACCTCGCCTTCTGGATGATAGCGGGGTGAACAGGCAGTGGCTCGGGTGGGTGTTGTCCTTGGTGATCTTTATGGCCTTCCTGTAACATCGGGTGGTGTAGGTGTCCTGGAGGGCAGGTAGTTTGCCCCCGGTGATGCGTTGTGCAGACCTCAATACCCTCTGGAGAGCCTTACGGTTGTGGGCGGAGCAGTTGCCGTACCAGGCGGTGATACAGCCCGCCAGGATGCTCTCGATTGTGCATCTGTAGAAGTTTGTGAGTGCTTTTGGTGACAAGCCAAATTTCTTCAGCCTCCTGAGGTTGAAGAGGCGCTGTCTGTGTTTCTAAAGCCAAACTTTATGCAATACAAGTCAACGTTTATCTCTCATTTGATCATCTTTCCATAGTGGACCCAAACTTCTACAGTAAGAATCTACTTATGCTAGGGAAGTCCTACATGTCATTGAAGGACCAGGGGAATGCTGTGCTCTGGCTGAGAAAGGCACGGGACTACCCCCCTCACACAGAGGAAGACAAGGAGGTAAAATGCAATACTGTGCGGGCCGGTTTCCTGGACACATATTTAACCTGGTCCAGGAGATTCTCCATTGAAAGGGTGTTTTAGTCCAAGACTATGCTTAACCTGTGTCCAGAAACCGGCCCTATAACTGTTACCTGTATTTTAATTGGACATTTACGTGCTCGCCAGAAGTGGGAATCTTCCCAATAAAAAAGTCGCAAGTCTGACGTTATATTCAAGTCGGAAAAAATGATTAAACAAATAACATTTTAGCTAGATAGATAAGCTAAGTTTGCTAATAATCAAGTTAGCCAGAATTCATTTACATTGACAATATGGTCATGCTAGTTACATTATCCACATTGACAAGTTTGTAATAGCCAAACTGATTTGTTGTCATCTTTTGATTGAAAGATCAGTGGTGAAATGTCACAACATGTTCTGAGTTTCCCACAACAACTTCGAGGGTGTGAATTAAAATTTCCCAGTCGGAACTCAGAACTTCAGATAACTCCCACAGCACGTGAACGCA